>NW_009637367.1:25520-49748 GCF_000690535.1 Cariama cristata | reverse complement strand
CCCTGTTTTAGCCAAACCAGGACACTGTCTCACTCTGTGTGTGCATCTAAGTTTGACAGTCAGAAATGTTCCTGTTTAGGGGATAACAATTGGCCTGCTTGCTCAGTCAACAGGTTGACTGCTCCTCAGTTGACAGTCATCCACAGTGAATGGCCCTAAGACTGCATCTGCATCGTTCTGCTTAGTGAAACATGCCTGAGGCTACAGAAGGCTGTACTGAGCGTGGGCTGCCTGGAAAAAAATGTAAGAACAACGTGAATAGAAAATGTACTAGGGCCCAGAAAAGTTGCTAAAATATCAGTCAGTGGTTTTAGATGATAAAGGACTGTCTGCAGGTGTTGGTTGCGTTTGTTTCCCCTCCCCCCGCCTTCGCTTTCTCTTTCTTTCAACCACTTTGGTTTTCTGCAGTTTTTCCTTTCAGGTGAAGATGTGTTTTAGGAATGATAGCTAAGATGTGACAGGGTCCCTATGCTCTGCAGTGAAGTATCAAGGATTTTGTGCCACTGTATCAGTGAACCAAGCTTGTTTTTGTGACACTGGCCCAAAGAAGGAATCAGGAAGAAATCAGGGAGTAGCTACCAAGTACAGCTTAGAGAGGGTGTAAGAAATGTCTGTTTCCTCAGGTTCCCCTACAGACAGTCATCTGGACAGTCCTTGGTCAGATACAGACTTGCTAGCCAAAGCAGAATTAAACAGGAATTGCTAATGCCTGTAGGGAACGGGATGCTCTGCTGAGATCTAGAAGACACCTCCTCTTGTTGAATTTATCCAGTCTTTTAGGTATGGCAGTAACTCATAGTCTCTCTGTCATGGTGTCTAATCCTGACTTTTCCAGATCTATATGTTTTGGAGGGTACTTACTCTGCTAATAACATTGTTAGGCTAATACTACTTCTGTCCACAATATCCTGTGCAACATTAGATAAATTGTCATTTCTTCTGTACAATATGGTCCCTAATGATTCCCATTCTTAATGGGATGTTTGAGAGCTGCCTGGATACTATGGAGAGGACTGGGCAGTGCAGGTGGCCTTTGACCTTTATAGCTGTATCAGAATAGCTGTGTCAGTGAAGCTACAGTAAACACAGTATGTATTAGAAAAGTGTTCAGTGGTTTGGGTTTTTTTAAGGCATAGCTACATCTTCTCTTCATGTGACATAATGAGATTAAAAAAGAAAATGTCTGTCTGCAACCCCAGCACGTATTTTGACACTGACCTGAATATATGCAGGCAACATTTTGCAGTGTAGCCTTTGTCCTATCCAGAGAGGAACAATTACTTTGTGGTTTTAGTCGGTTCACTTTAGTTTGGTTTACTTGACAGAATTGATGTGCAGAGGAGCCATCAGCAAGCAGGTCCAAGGCAACAAATTAGAATGTGGCTTTGGGCAGTCAGGATCTCCCTCCAGGGTCTCATATAGAAATGTCAGGAGGCATTAATTTCTTCTGGCCTTGCAGTTGTTAATGGCCAAAAGCATTCCCTGAAAGTTGGCAGGTAACAAATGCAATCAATAACTACTGTTAAATGGCAATTATATTGACTAAGCAAAATATGGTTTATGTAACAATCAGACCTTAGCAAGTCCAGAAATATCTTTCCATAATTATAAAGTACTTCAGATTGACTGGTTTTTATTGTCTACTGTATGAGCTCCTTGGAAACAAGGTATTTTTTTGTTATAGCTGATATCAGGTTCTTTTGTGGGAAGAAATAAATGGTTTCTTAATGATTTCTGACAGTTGCACTGTGGTTATAATCTAAGTCTCCCAGCTCAACCCAAACCGGGAACAGAAAGCAAGAGAAGGCTTTCATCAAAAGGAAGCAAAACTTGGCTGTACTTTTGCTGTTCAATTAGAGATGCTTATGGTAGCTGTATTTGCTGTTAATGTTTCTTTTCTTCCTTTTTATCTGAAGTTCCTAGATCACTGTTTAAATTGCAGTTCAGGTTAAGATAAGAAAATGTTAATTTTATTTTTCATTTGAGCTTACAAGAAGTGGAGTGAGTGTTAATAACCGACTCACTGTGAAAGCTATTCCAAGCTTCTGCAAGGCTCAGGGACTGTTAAATGAAATATACCTCTATGAAATTCAAAGGACTTTATGTGGACAGAACTGTGAAACAGGATGAAGCAAGAAGTAGTAGGTCAAACACAAATCTGTTTGGCAAAGTGTATATACCATTTAAATAGATCTCATGATTACAAAGTTGGTGAATTCTACTGGGTTTTTTTGAATGTTGTCTTTAACTCCCTTTTGATGTGCGTCCCCCTGCTTAGGAAGATTCAGCCCTTACAATTTTACTTTAGTGCAGATTTTTAGTTTGTTACTTTTATAAAAAAATAATTTCCATTTTTCCCATGGTGATTTTAGGTAACGGGGTCTTATAATCTTCTCCTGATTTTGGGTATGCATGCTAATGGTTTTGCTACAAAACATACATTGTTGCCCTATCTTCTCCATAGTATTAGTTAGACAGGACTTTGTTAACGGTGACTGTGAGTTGTCCTTTAAATGTCTTTCAATAGCGTTATTACCCACATGCTTGCATAAATCTATGGACACTTCCCAGAGCTCTGTGGATTCTCTATTCTGTAGGATTTTGTACATTATATTTAGTAGCACTGGTACAACTAGAGCTCTTTGGTAGCAGTTCCAGTTGTGCCAACAAATTTCTAGTTAGAGTATCAGAAGAGACTTGAAGCTGTCAACACGTCCTTGGTAAAAACTGCAGTAACTGAGTTCCAACATATGCTACAGCTTAGGAGCAGAAAATACTAATAAAGGGCAGCCAGTCTATTGAAAAATCTTTGCAGATAGTAGTATGCATGGACCAACAATGCTTTGCATACATGCTTTTGCATCAATTGGCATTTATTCCTTTCCCCTTATCTCCAGGATTCCTCCACTGAAGAGCTTGACTAATTTTATATTCATATTCCAGCAGGTTGGCTACAGCAGCCACTACTGATATCTGACAGTCTGGATGGTTTGGGATATATATATGTATGTGTGTGTATATTTATATATATAAAAAGTAGTTTTTAGAAAATGGATTTTAAATTTTTTTTCCATTTCATGCAAGGTATTTCTGAAGCTACTGCAGGACTCAGAGAAGATGCCCTATGTTCCACGGGCAGCACACCTGGACCATACAAATGTTGCTGAATCAGCCTGTAAGTAGAAAATTAGGTGCCTTCTGAAACAGACAGATTTATAAAGATCACAAATCCAAAGATAAACATGAATGAATTTCCCAGCATTGAGGAATGCACAAGCAGATGGAGAATACTGCCTGCTACCATCTGGTAATTCTTTTTTCATGTGATTTGCCTAGGGTAGTAGGTTTTTATATGTCTACTGTGATTCACCTCTGTATCACTTCACAGTCATCTTCCCACCCTTCTACTATGTGTACACATGCACACAAGCATTAATGTACTGCTTCCTGCTAGTTCTCAGGCAACTAATTACCCTCTGACTCATACTGATAATGAATAAATATTGCTGAGATATACCACAGATATAAAATCTGTAAACTATTAGAAAGATGTATTAATCTCCATCCATGTGCAAATAAGAAAAATAAATGAAAGCTGTTGCCACCCATAGTAGAAGATCATTTATCCCTCTCAAGTGACATGTTATTTGAGGTTCCCTTACATGTTTGTTTATTTTAAAACAAGTTCCTTTGTGCTTTCTCTTTTCCTACACTGCAAGCCTGGGAGAAGGTCCTAGTTAACGTCTCTGAAACCTTAAGACACTTGTTCTCCTTAAAAACTTTTCTTAGAAGTCACTAATGTGATACTTTGCAAAATGCAAGACTCAAGTTCTCTAATGACAGTGCCCACCAAGCTGATCAATATTTTCTCATTTTTCCTGTGGTTCTCATGCATCTATACTTACCATATTTCTTTCTATTTGATGATTTATGCCTAGATTACAGTCGTCTTTGGTTTAGATGCCAAACATTTTGTTCTCTATGCAGTCCTTTTTGTTCTGTTTCTATAGAACACAGGCACAGGGAGGTTCTGGTCTGTGACTGAGGACCCTCATTGTTACAGTAATGGAAATAAAAATTTTGAACCAAGCTTTTGTTATTTGTTGAGATAAATTCAGTTGGATCTGCCAGTAATGAGTAATCAGTGCCAAGAATTGTGGCCTAAGATGAGACCTTTTCTCACAAAGTGCAAACTTGACTGGATCACTTTTTCCAGAGGGTCTTCAGTCCCTGTTGAATCAATGAAGATGTAACTATATAGCAAAAACCCCTCACTAAGGAAAGAAAATATTCACTCCTGTGAGTGGTGAGAACAAGACTTCCATTCAAAACAAAGCTTTGAATATCCCTTGATTTTATAACAATCAGTTATGTATTTCTTCAAGGCTCAGCTAGGATATCTGAACCAATTTCAAATCAAAACAATCTGTCTTCTCCACATTGTATTTTCATTAAAGAGTAAGATTTACAGTTCCTAAAGAAATGAAAGCAGTATACAGAGTAAATGCAGACTTGCCATCTGCATTTAAAAACACATAACTTAGTATTTGTTCAAGTTATTGTATTAGTAAAGAATCTAATAATCAGAAACTCTGTATTTTTCAGTCCTATAAATTGTATCAAGAAAATGTGATGGTAATACCATTTCTTTGGGGATGGGAGTACTGGAAAATTGTCATTCATTGCAGATGACTGTCATTCATCATTAAGGACAGTTGTGAAATGTATGCATAAGGCATCTGGGAAATGGTCATGAAAGGTATCCATCATCGTCAAAGCTAACCAGAATACTCCGTGGGCAATGGCTTGACCTGTATAACTTTGTCTTTGAAAGCAGATTCAAAGGCAGTCAAACTTTCTGTTGTCAAAGTAGTCAAATGAATTTTCAAACCCCCTAGAGCAAGCAGCCTGGTTATTGTGAAGATCACAGGATGTTGCTATTTGATTCGTCAAATAATTTGGACTAGAGAACTGCTTTGACAAAGCATGAATCTGAGCATAAGCAGGAGTATTGGCTATCCTTTACTGGTATTGAGCCCTTTAGGCATCAGGGTTGTGTAGAAACCAAAATGCTGCCTCTTGTCTCCCAGATGCGGAGGTGTAGGAGTGGTGTTCATGTCCCTTCTTAAATGAAACTGCAAAAAGATCAGTACATGATTTAGGCTGATGACTAATGCCAAAATCAGGTGAGAGACATCACTTCAACAGAATGTGACAGTATCTCACAAGTCAAAGCTTTGATAATTTCTAGTTATGTTTTACAATGTCTTATTGTACTGGGTCTGTCTGGAATGGAGTTAATTTTCTTCATAGCAGCCCTTATGATGCTGTGTTTTGGATCTATGACTAAAACAGTGTTGATAACACACCGATGTTTCGGCTATTGCTGAGCAGTACTTGCAGTGTCCAAGCTTTCTCTTTTTCCCATTCTGCCCCGACTCCCCATGGTAAGTAGGCTGAGGGTGAGCAAGAAGCTGGGAGGGCACATGATCTGGACAGCTGAGCCAAACTGACCAGGGAGTTATTCAATGCTACATAGTGTCATGCTTAGCAATAAAAAACTGAGGGGAGGGTTGTTTTGAGGAGGTAGCCTTTGCTACCAGACTGGCTGACCATCAGTCTACTTGTGGAAGGTGGTGGGTGACTGCCTTTGCATTGCTTGTTTTTTAGTTGTTTCCTTCCTCCCGTCCTCCCTAAACTGTCTTTATCTTGACCCACAAATTTTCTTGCTTTCTCTCTTCCTCCTCTCCCCCATCCTGCTGGAGGAGAGGGAGTATCAGGAAGCAGCAGCTTAGCTGCTGGCCGGGGTCAACACACCACAATGATGTAAAATAAACTCAGAATTATTTGACCCTTTCTAAATGCAAATATTAGAGGTAAGTAGCAGCGCATTAATTAAATTAATTGTAACAATTTTAATATTGGTAACTTTAAAGATACAAAGCACACTGTGTGATTTCTACTTGTTTAAGTTTCCTTTGTGGAAGGTTTAATCCTTCAAATCCAACAAAAAAAAAAACTTGGAATAAAACTCACCTTTTGGTGAGAACAGTTAACATTTTCTTTTTAAGTCAGGGAATGCCTATGTGTGCAGTCAAAATACATGCATTTATTATAATACAAATGTGCATTCCCACACAACTGGGGCACACAATTGATGGTTGTTGTTTTGTAGATGTATACAGTGCATGCAGAAAAAAGATTAGACTGAGCTTGCAATGATTGCATGACAAGATCATTGGAGCCAAATAGCCTTGAGAAAATGAAGAAACCAACTCTATGGAGTCCAATAAAATTATCATAAACTATAGCAGGCAGTATGTGTATACAAATAATCAGGAGAGCTAAGAGCAAGTATAAGGGGTGACTAGCTAACCGTGGATAAGTAACAAAATACTCTGAGCATATGCAAAAGCAGGCAATAGGCTAGAGTGTGGGCTCATTGTATTGTTAAGGGACAAATAATGCAGACTTAAGATATTCAGATATCTTGCTGAAGAGCCAAATTGATTAATTTTGTAGCATTCTATGTCTTAGAAATGTTTGGGAGATAGTCACTTTGGATCTAATCTCTTCTGGCAGTAAAATACAGTTGGAACTTGAGATATAGTGAAACTAAACTGTAGAAAATTCAAACTGGATAAAATTATATTTTTCACACAGTGATACATAACATTTGAAATTCATTGCCATAAAATGTTATGGAGACTAAAAATGTGGTAATATGTTTAAAAAAGCCAAAGGGTGGTTATTAGTGTATATATAATATGAATAGCTATAGTAATAGAAGTGCTGTTAAAGCTTATATGTCTTTGAACTTCTTGGATAAGTTAGCCACTGAAAGTGTTGGAATGGAAGCACGTTGATGCATAACTAGTTTTTATGGTTGCTTAAACCTTTCTCTGAAGCAGCTGGTGTTAGCCATTTTGAAGGACATTGGGCAAAATGTTACATTGCTCCTATTAGGATTTAAGAGATCAACAATAATCAATACTTATAAAGCACACCTGAAAACTAATTTAATTAAGAAATTGTACCTAATAAAAAGCAGTCATCAATAGTGAAACATCGAACTGAAGAGCTTTCAGTGAATTTTCACTGTGTTTCAACTCTGCCTTTTGATTATTTTCAACAGTGATACTAAAGTAAATAAAACCTTGCTTGCAAAAAAAAAAAGCAATGGCTACAAGGGATTGGTAGAATGGTAATTAGCCAGACCAGTCCTAAAGAGTGAGTTAGATCACTTGAAAAGCTGAATCTATTCTAAATAAAGTATGTCTTAATTAAGTGAAATGCTGGGCAAATCTATGTATTGGGGAGTAGTGTCCTGGAAAACACTGACTTCAAAAGTTATATACTAATCCTGGTGAAAAAGCATTTTAAAACAGTATAGCTAAGATGATTTATGTTTCAATTTAATGTACAAAAAGATGTGAAGAGGTCATTTTGACTATCGTACAAAATTGATGAGAATGATGCTACAATACTTGGTACAACTTTCGTATCCATATTTTTAAATTTAAATATATTTAAGGAAAAGTTGAGAATTTGGAAAGGAAACAGAGAAGAGATAATATTGGAGGTTGGAGGTGAAATCCTTATAAAGGCACCATGAGGGCTCAGTTAATGTAGTTTACCAAAAATAAGATAGAGAAGTGGTTTGCTTAAAAAGCCTAGATTTTTTTTTTTTTTTTTTTTTTAAGTGCATGGAGAATACTGTCTATTAAGGTGTAGTTCTAACTTTTATAGGGGCAGGAGTGATAAATGGAATAAAGGAAGAAATAAGAGAAACAAATAGCTGGAAGCTAAAGGCAGGCACTTCTAGAGGTTAATTAACAGTTGGAGTTAGTCTACTCAGGGAAGTATGTTCCCTCTCCTGGTGCATTTGACACAAGCCTGGGGCCTTTGCAGAAAATATGCTACAGTAAAAGTTGTTACTGATTTCTGCACACACGTAACAGAGTAGAATTTGATGTCTGTTGATAGCTGATCAAGTGGTTTCTTCTGTTCTTCGAGGGGAGCTTTTAATCCACTATGATAAATTGAGTTCCCTGTAATCACGAAATAAAGGTTGACAGAGTATTTGTTATAATATGTTTGAAGTTATATCACAACATCTGTTTTTAAGTGGAACTCCCTTTCATTTCCCTGTAAAATTCACTTAAAAGGACGTAAGAATGATTTCAGTGCTCCACCTTGCAAAATGTAACTTGATTTCTAAGTAGAAAACTGGACAATAAGCAGCAGTGACTCTGTTTAGAAGTGGCTGCTGACGTGAAGACTGATATTAAAATTTTCAAATTTTGGCAACTACTGGTAAGGAGAAGATACAGCATACATTTCAGTCTTCTGATAGACTAATAGTGTAGATGACACTACCATTTAAATTCTCACTGGACCATGAAAAAGAAGTGTCAAAATTGTTGGTCTAAAAATCTTGGATACATTATATTTTCCTTCAGCTATTTTATTGTTGTTTTAATTAGTTTCTTGCAGGAAATCTTGTGATTCTAGCATATATTGAAAATTTAATTTCACCTCTTCAAATTATTTGGCTTTATACTCCTCAACCCTGAATCTTGCTTGCTTTTCCTTTTGTCACCCTTTCAGGATTCTCTGAACCATAGAATGAGGATGGAGCATCTTTAGAATGTTACCTATCAGTAGTCACAAAAAGATATCTGATCTCAAAAATAAGATCATCTAACTTGTTTAAGGTTTACATAAATTTGTTTTCTCAGTAAGTGCATAACTGTAAATCCATCCTTCTGAAAGTAAATAGTCAGGTTCTTCCACTTACCTGAAATGTGTTTTGCTCTTTTCACCTCCTACTTTCTTCTCTTATCCAAACATTTTCCCTAGCAGTTTATTTCCTTATGGTTGCTACCTGGTCCTTTTCCACTTTTCATTCACAGCATGGACATCTTGGGCTTTTTGTTAGACAGGCTCAGACATCAGAGGGCTTTTAGAAAAACAATGAAAAGACAGCTATTTCCTAGTAAAAGGAGGTATTCTTACAATGCCAAGAAGCTGATCCACTTCCTCTTCTCCACCTCATTGTCCTCACTTCCATCTCCTAACTGCTGGGAAATGAAAGAAGCGAACCCTGCCTGCCTTCCTCACAGAGGCCTTTTACTCCCTCCAGCTCTACAGAAAAAAATGGTCAGTAAAGCACCTGCCAAAAAGGGGGCTCCATTGAAAAAAGACTATCATTTTCTGCAAATGCTAGAGCACCAGAGAACAAACAAAAATTCCTTCTGAAATTTCTATTTTGAAAATCATATTAATTGCTCATGAATGTGTCCTGTTGTTGGAATTGAGTTGGTTCCATAAAAGGTCACCTGTGTGACTTGGTAGCTGCTTTCCTTCACTGTGTAATTTGGTATTTTTGCTTGTTATTAAAACATACGAATCTCATTTAGACTGAAAGGTATGCTTGAAGAGATGTGTTGTGCTATAGATATAGATCCAGACTTTGGGTTGTGGTCTGAAGTTTACTGAGTATTTCTAGTTTCTAACTAATTGAAAACGAATGAGGAAAGTTGTTGCATCACTCCATCTTATGATGAAAGAGATGGTGTCTTTTCCATCCTGCCTAGAAGAAACAGAATCATCAGAGAGACTTTTTTTGAAGTTATGGGTCATCAGAACTGATATGCATGTGACTTGATGGTGATGACTATATATTGAATTTCTACACATCTCAAATGCCTTCTAAACAGAAAATTGTATTTGATATTAACATCTCTCAGCTCTTGCTGCCTGATGTGGATGTATGAGAATATTTTGAAGCTGCTCTTTCTGACAACCTGCTGCCTTGCCTTCATCAAAATCTAGATAGTTTCTCACGTTAGTAGTTAGTAGTGCTTGTTTCAGAAATGGAATAGCTTGGAAGCTTGTCCACTATGCTCAGATATTTCTTCGAGCTGAAGAACAAAGGATACAGATAGTTCTGGATGCACTAGGAATGCTTTATTTATGCAGAGGTAATTGCTATAATGTGAACTTCCTTAGCATCTTGAAAACCAAGTGATCAAGTCATCTCAGCTATGTGGCTCTTATGTCTTGCCTGTAAGCCCTTCTGTGATTTCTTCTTGACAGTATATTTCTTCATACAGGCTCTGTTTTCCCTCAGACTTGCTAGTGCTCCCTTCTGTCTCTCTTTCTCCCACCTTTCCTTTGCAGTCTAGGATTTATTGCTGTTTTCTTTTAGTTTCTGTATTTCGTTGAGGCTATAACAACAGCTGTAGACAGGGAAAAAATATTGACAACATTTATGATCTTTCACGATATTTTTAAAATACTGGCTTTTAATTAAGTATTGAGGAGCCTGGTTCTCCAGTCTACAGGATGGCTTGTCTTGCCTTTCATGTTGTAATGATTCCTAAGTAACTTTTACCAAAAAAAAAAAAAAGAAAAAAAAAAAGGAAAAAAGAAAGGAATGTAAGAGAAGTAGAGATCTTCTTCAGAGTATAAATGAGATCTGGCAGAGAGTATTCCTGTGTTCAGTTATTGCTTTTGAGAAAGACCAGATTGCACTTTTTGGGGTATTCCACTTTTTTCACATTTGCAACATCTTCAAAAATCTGTATTCAGTATATGGTTTATGTGATCATCTGTTGCCTGAAAAGCAACTGAAAGTTAAACAGCAATGGGCTGCCTGGTGTAACAGCAATGACGGGTTGCCTGGTGTAACACTAATGTGGCTTTTGCTACACCTGTCATAATATTTTCTTCCTAGCTTAAATACCAAAATCCTTTTTGATTTATGCTCTTTCTGTTGCTCAGTAGTAGGAGTTTTCCAAAGATAGCATTTAATTCTCATGTTCAAGGTGGACTGATTATTTCTCTCCCTCGTAATATGGGACCTATGTGTTGGAGGGAATTTTGACTCTTAGATAATTCATACAAAGTCACACATATGGTGTCAGAAAATATTTATTGTTAATAGCTAGTCTTTAGGTTTTATATGCAAAGTAAATTCTGGTGGTTTCTTGTCTTGCTTTAGCTTACAAGTGGAGTATATATTTTACAGATATTTTTTCCAAGTGTACCTGTGTGTGTGTATATTTGTATATTTTTATAGATTAAAAGAGTGTATGTGTATGTACACACATGCATATAAATATTTTAAAACATAACTTTATTAATGCTGTTGCACCAGCAAATACAGATACTTTAGCTTCAATTATGTAAGTAATGTAATGTAAATGGTCAATTTTTTTAAAAAATGCTTATCAAGATTAAGTGTACTTAGTTTTCATTCTGAAATGGAACATTGCGTAGGGAAGGGGCTTCATGGAGACTTAACTTCTTGCTTCATCTAATGAGTAAATACCATATGTATGTAGAAGGTGTGATATACATCTTAGTTGTGTTAGCAAGGCTGTATTTGAGGTTGATACTTCCATGTGAAACTACATTTTCATGTGTCCAGTACCTTCTCAAAAGTATCTCCTTTGGTGGAAGTGTTGTCTCTGCTCTGTCACTAAAACATTTCTTTTGTGTTACAAAAGCCCACAAAGACATTATCAATAGGCACACATCTGTTCTCTCAATACTAGCAAGTTCTGCAGGATTACAAGATTTTAATCTCTCAAAGCTGACAAAAAACTGTTTTAGGAGTTACAGGGACAACATCCAAAGTAGATGCAGTATGAAAGGCAGTATGAAATGTTCATGCAATAAACTTATATAGGTCACAAGGTGACACCTTGATAAAATTTGTGTATTACACTGTTGTCAGTTAATTCCTCACTTGAAATATGTAAGTGGGACTTTATGATACGTAGACCTGGTTTTAGACTTTTGTATAGGCAGAAATTTTTATCCATAAAATTTTTTCTCTATCTATCTGTCTCTTGATCTATTTTGCGGTTTATCTAGGTTACCATACTCATTGGAGGCATTAGAAAAAAATGGAACAGTTGGCTCTGTTAATCAAGATCCTTGTAGCTGTTTAATACCACTATTTATGAGATACCAGAATGTCTGAAGAAAGAGATTATTCATCAAATGTATTTTCAGTTGTTTCCTACAGATACAGGTCTGAATAAAACATGCCTCCTGCAGAACTCGGTCATCTTTCAGTTTTGAATTGTTTCCCTGCACAAACTCTGATATGATTTTATTGTTAATAGAATAACTCCAGTAGAGATAGTGTCTAAAAATATTCTTGATTATGGAAGTTGCAATATTTTAGACCAAGTACTTTGTTCATATTAAGCTAATACTTACACAAATTGTAAAGGTTAAAGTGGCTAACAATGTGCTTGTCTATCAGGGTGAAATCTTGGCCCTGCTGAAGAGGTTAGCTCCATTTGTTGTCTGAGTTTTTTCTGAACCATTCCAGGAGGTGTGTTCCAAGAGTGCTGTATAGAGTGCCTCCAAAGGCCACTCACTGCAAACTGAGCAGCTGCATAACAAAAAAATAATCTGCAGTACAAAACTGGACAGATACAATTTAAAAGTCCCCTTTCTGGGAAGCAAGTTATCAGTTGGAAATCCTTGAGAACACCCGTTTTGAATATATAGTTCCTTTGACCTTTGCTACATTTAATCTGTCTAGTTTGAAAATGCAAAGATATTTAGCATTAAGTCTCACACTTAATGTTAAGTGCTGTGGTAGCGAGAACATTCAGATTCTATTGCTGTCCTGCTCTTTCAGCAAATTGTCACCAAACACAGCAAAAGTACTGTGGGCTGTAGCCTTGTTGTCTACATTGGATTCAATATTGAAATGTTGTAATCTGAGTCTACAGGTTGAGTTCAGTGGGTTGAATTCTAATAGCTTTCTGAGTACTGATTTACACTTATACAAAGTAAAGGAACTGATCTCAAAAAGTGTGCTGCTTATTGTAATAAGAGGGTATATGCATATATTCTAGCGCAGAAGATGTATCTGATGGATGTTCACCTGTGCATGTATAAATGTATTCTTTATCTCTGTCAAGTCTGAGATAGATACATATATATGAAATCAATTGGCATCTTTTTGTGGTAATTCTGGCAGACTGCACTTCTCTGCTTTTGTACTTTTAAAGTATACAGACAGAAGGTGCAAAGAGACTTCCATTTTTGTAGCCACCATTCTGTGCCTGTTTTCCAGCTGTTCCTCCTCTTGTCCCCTCCTCCATGTGGCAATTCATTGCAGGAGCATCACTGAAGGGGATGAAATAATAAAATAAAAGCATATCTATTTGGAAATTTTCTCCTGGAAACTGAAATTAGTGTATTTGTTAATGTTGCAAGTTAATCATGCAGAAACTCAGAATCAGAGAATTAGGGGTCCCAAAATTACAGTAATTTTCCTTTTCAGAGCATGATAGGATTGTGTTCACCTGGCTGAATATTTGTCTTTTGTTTCTGAAGAATATGCCCAACTCAGCATAAAGTAGGTGCTCTGGCCACATTAGAGTTCACCACACAAAGATAAAAAATATTTGGTGCTTAATTCCAACTTCTTTTTCAGTGTGGTTTAGGCTGACAGCAACCCCAACTAAAACGTAGAGAAGAGATATAAATCAATGCAAAGTGGAAGAAAACATGGAAATGTAACAACAGAGATTGTATTAGACACAGAAAGTCACAACTGTAGAAAGAAATGAAACCCTAGGTTTATGAATTAGGGGAACACTGCATTCAGCAATGTGTCCTTCTCTTCTGTCTGGACCAGACTGGTTTAGGTGCCCATTCATCAAATCGGCCTGACTGTCAGTGAAACAACCCGTTTTGGTTCTCTTTGGGGTCTGTAGGGTAATGGATAGAAAGGCAGCACCATTGTTTCCCATTTCTTTATGCTTGTGCACTATTTGTGTGCTTCTGATTGGAGAAAGGAAGAAAACCAACTATTTTGTACTAGAAAATTAATTCCCTTCATTGAAAATTATGACAGTGCTTTTATATCTGAAGTAGGTACTTGTACCATTCACTAAAAGTGTTACATTCCAAAGTAAATATATACTCAGTCGAGTTTCTGTTATGGCTACATACCTGCCCATTTTTATACTAGTAAAAGCAGGAAGTGGTGTTTTGACATCAGCTAACACTTAACAGCAACTAAGGTGTTGGTTTTTTTCCTACCTGTTGTGTTGGCTATTATTGGTTGTTATACTAGCAGTGGTACCTTGGAAACCCAATCTAAAGTCAAGCCCTGTTCTTCCAGACACCCACTGGACTAATAGTAAGGATACAAAACCAATCCAGATTCTCTCTACCTTTGACGGCTTGCAGTCTAGTTTTAAAACTGAATGCAATGAGTAGGTAAAACAGACAAATAAGTTTGGGAAGGTATGATTATGAACCAGGTCCATAAATTAGAAAAAGAGGTCTCAGTTCACTGACTTTCTAACTAGCATATTTACTTGCTAAATGACATTTGGACTCTTTTGCTTCCCCAGCTTTGCCCTTAAAATAGAGAGTGGCTGTGATGCGCATCTGTTCTAAATTTCTTGTCTATTACCACATATGAGGTGCTGTTGCATGGTGTGGCATTTATACTTTTAGAGGATTTTTTGTTATTTTGGTATGAGTGATGAGAAAGCTTAATGGAGTTTTGCAGTGGTATGAGACTGGGTATTCTTGCATTAAATAGAAGGTTAAAACAGTCAGGAAATGTTATGTGTTTTTCTGTATTAGTTGTATGTGAATTCAAGAGGTTGGTTCAGCTTCTTTGTATCTTGTGTGGGCATTACAGATGCCTAAATTAATGCTTCATATGATAGAATTATAATCTCTACTATAAATAGTTGTGGGTGTCTGTGAAGATGTGAAGGAAGGGAAAAATGGGATCTGATTTTTTAGTTTTTGTCTAATTTGTATAATTACTAAGAAATATTTGGCTTGCATTCAATGGTGTTCACCTATTTGTATAATACAGGTAATTGTGTGTTCTAACTTTGAAAAAATGAAAGTTCTTGAAATTAAAGGATGATACTCATAAAGTGGATGAAGCTATGGTATATCTGGAAAGACTGAGTAAACACCTTGAGCTGAATTCCGTCTTACACTAAAAATCTCCTGTTAGGACTATTTTGTAGATCTTTGCAGCAGCGTACTCTGATGCTGGACTGCTGTAGGAAGAGGCAGATTCAGATGGGCTCTGTTCAAGTTCATCTAGTAATATATATACAAGTTGAAGAGATTGGGGGTCAGGAATCAGTCTTTTTGGGGTAGTCATTTGCTGCAGCGATGTCTGCAGTGTTGAAGCTGTGATTCCACATTTTCACCTTTAACTATTTGGCCCATGTCAACAAAGGCAATATATCCATTTAACGAACCATTGAGAATCTTAGATAATGTATTCTATTCGGTTTGTTATTTTGATAATTACAATTTATTCTATTCACTACCGCAAAATTAGTCCTAGTTTTAATTATTTCTCAGTTTGCTAGTTAGCCATCCCAAAGCTATCCCGTGGAAGGTAGGGTTAAGGTGCATCAGTGTACAAGAGGAGTGGAATATTTTAGATTAGTGCTTAAAGTGTTTGTTTCAGTCATATTTCATGTGAAACTGTGACTGGAAAATTCCTCATTTTAACTGTTCCTCCTCTCCTAACAAAAAAAACCAGACTGCAGCTCATTTATTTGTTAACAAATTGATGTGTTGTGTGTTGCACTATACATTTTTCAGATTATGTCATAGTACTTTGTGAAAAACTAAAATAAAAGAATAGGAAGGAAGGGGACAAAACCCTGCTATACCTCTGTCTAGTTTCTTTCCTTTTCTTTGGTGGATACTAGCAATGTATTTTCTATTGCCATTTAATTATGTGCCTTATGTGAGTCTCTACAATGTGTTTATCACCTGCAACAAACCTGAATGGAAATCCTGGATGCAATGATGTCCAGGATCAAATGATGTTACTTGGATGCATCTCTCTCACTGATTCGATAACAATGCAGCAAGAAACAGTGAAGAAAATGATTTTATGGATGAAGGCTTGTTCTCTAACTCCTGCATGTTTCACACTTTTCCTTCTGCACAAAAAGCACTTTACGTGACTGTGTCTTTTGTTTAGCCAGTGAAGGTCAGATATATCTCTTCTTCAACCAGTTGAGTGAGGGTACTGTAAAGTGTTCCTGCCTCTAAGAGATTTGGGTACAGTGGTGCTCTGCCAGTTCTTCAGCCTTTTAAACATTGCTGTGGGTAGATCGTAGCTGCTGTGTTTAGACCTGACTTTAGAATTTATTTCTTCTAGATAGATGGTTGGTAGTTTGTATGAAGTTTACCCCATTCTTTTCCTAAGATTGTTGCCTACAAATGAACTTTTGTTCATACCCATTTCTCTGGGAAATGCAAAAATAAGGAGCTTAAAGAGGCTACTTTACAAGTTTGCTGGTAGTTTTTCTAGGGACAGGTTTTTGGGTTGTGGGATTTGGGTTTTGAGGTTTTTTTGGTGAGAGTATTCAACACATTTTTCTGCTTATGTTGGTTCTTTCTTGATTTTGCAATAGGAATCAGTTACATACTTCATGCTGTCCTTTCAGTGGTCTTCAGTGTACTAAAATATTAAATATGTCGAATCTTGAACAATAAGAAGGTCTTAGATAAAGGAAGGAAATCATCAGATCAGTCAACTGTCTGGCTTGAGGAAAAGGACTTGGGGGATCCGAGTTGTGAAGGGGATTCTCCACAAGCTTGTGGAGTGACAGACACCAATGCTTTGTCTTTAAAATATTCTACAGTTACCTAGATCTCTATTATTCTGTCTCAAAGATCTTCAGGCCCATGCAGAATCCCATTCTGGAATCTGGGCCCCAGAATGTAAAGCTGAATTTTTAATTAAAAAAATATTTTCCCTTCAAAAAATGTCACTTAATTGGATTAAGCAGTATATGTGGGGGAGGGAGGAGGAACTATAAGTTTTGCTGAAGTTTTGCTTTTCTGGATGGGAAATTCTTAAGATGGAAACAATTTGAATCAACTTTTTAGAATAAATATTCACAATGCTTAAAATGAAAAATACTCGGGGGGGAAATGGGAGGATTTATATCTAAAAATGCCAGAAGGGAATTTCTTTTGTGAAATTCCCCCCAAAATATATATTTTTCTGACCAGCTCTGTATGGAGTCAGCTCATGACCCTATTACACATAAGCGAGAATCAATCATAGTATGAAACACAGACTAGAGGGATTCCCTCCATACGTCACACTGTCAAAGTGCCTTTTATTTAAATGCCCTACATCAAAATCGGTCCTCGAAATCCTTCTGGAACCAAAATTAATATTATACATATTTTTATAATGAGTAAACAAATATGTCAGAAGATGAAGGATGTTTTTATACCTTCTAATGGAATGCTGTGCACAGATTAGTGGGCTAGCACTGACTCTATGCCAGTATGACATATGCTGAAATGCAGGACAATGTCAGATCACTAGCTCAGCCTAGAACTACTTGTTGGCACAGAACTTCTGATAAGCTAATAAGTATATACTGCTTCTAAATGCAACCAGTTTCATGTGAGCTAGCTCAACTGTTTTGCCAGGGTATTTCAGTTCCAGGATTATCTTTCCAAAATCTGGACCTCCTGTGAATGACTTGTCTAAATACCAAAATGACAGAAGCAGAATTGAAAATGTCTACTCCTGGCTTTTAACATAGTCATTGCATAACCCATTTTCTGTTATTTTATTGCGCCATTAAAAAAGTTTAAAATTACATTATTTTCTAAAAGTGCAAAAAAGGGGAGAAAAAGAGCATCTAATATCCGGTTAGATACCCACAATATTGGGTTCTGCTCCTAATTATAAAGCAGTCTATAGATAAGGATTTTCAAAATCTTGGTTCTCAGATTTTAGGACTTACGCTCTGTTTCCCTGTACCTGACATTAACTGTATGAATTGGAAAGCAGCAAAAATCTTTTCCATAATACAAAGGAGAGTCTGGATGAATTGGGAAGTACAATTCAATTGTGAACTTAATTGCGCTTCTTGCAGATAATTGCTGTCGTAAGTCAAGCAAGATAGCTTCTAACAGTTGGGTCAGATTTTTAATTTTGTGATCTAAATTATTAATGAGAATATTTCCATAAGCTTTCTGCATAAAAATTGACTTCAGAACACAGAGGTCAGCTGGTCTTGTCTTCTAGCCTTTATGATTATCAGTGGTAATCAGAAACTGTTTTCCCATAAATGTGTGCTTCTTTTATGCCTTTTGACATGCATACCAAATGTAGGTGGAGAATTACTTACAAGCTTTATGAAGAAAAAATTAATTCTATAGGTTCTAGTTAAAAGAAAATTAAATTAGTCTGTGCATGTAGAATTAAGAAACATGAAGGGTTAAATGGCAAGTGTACACAGGAATAGTACTTAACTTTTTTTTTTTTTTGAGTGATTTAACACCTTAGTAATCTTGAGAGCCATATTGAGTCAATTATAGAAAGCCCAATGCAGGCCACTTTTCACAGTGTGGCTGTAGTCAGACAAAATGGCATGATGCACAAAGAGGACAAGCAGATCAGTACAAGAATGCATAACGCTATTGTATAAATCAGTAGTGTTTCCACATCTGATAGACAGCCATGTTGAACACAATATATCTTGAGACTGATACAGCAGTAATATAAGGGGACTTGAGGCAAGTGGTGAGGTTGATTAAGACTAGAAAGATTTTTGTAAGAGAAGACTGAAAGGTTCAGATTATTTATACAGAAGATAGATTGGAAACTGCTATAACCTGCCTCCTAAAGCAAGATTTAAGAGCATATCCAGTACCATCAAATAGAATAAATTCAAAACAGATAAACAAAATTTACCTGAAACACAAAGGAGTGATAGAATTCAAGGTCACAAAGACTGAAATTTAAGATGATTCAGAAAGACATTTGACACTTTTCTCAATGGGAATTTTAAATAATAAACATATCTTTTTTTTAGAAAAGACAAATAATTTTAAAAAGAAGTGCTTGAGGCAAACATGTACTTTTAATATAATGGTTTATTGCATCTTCTTGTGATGTATCGTGGCTGGCCAGTATTAGAAATATTGAGTAAGAGTGAGGATATTGGACAGAATGGACAATTATTTTTATTCAGGATGACAATTTCTTTTCCTATTGCAATCTGAATTAATTTGTTATTATTTCTCTCTGCTCCTTTTGCCAAGAAAAAAGAATGAATGTCAGCTTTGGTTTCCCTTTCTACCCCCAGAAAGTAGCTGTCATAGTGCTCTTTCAGAGATTCAAAGGGTCAAATATTTTGAAACATATTTCACTCACATTTCATGCTTATAATCTATGAACAGGTGTGGGTCTATGGCAAATATCTCATTCTGTGCTCCTTTTCTGGCATTTCACTACTTTGATAAATGAGAAAGAGTATATTTTACAATTTCGGGGTGCTCAGCTGGAAACACTTACAGGATCTGATTTATTCTAAAAACACTCATCCGTTGAAAACTGTTCTGCTTCAAGTGTCTCAATTTCTGTATTGAGTCAACTATTGAAAATCTTACCGTAATAATTCAAAGAGCTTAGTACATTCGTAAGATGTTTGCTTTGAAAGAATTTTTCTTTTACTAAGATTGTCTTCTCCAATTTATAGAAATAGTCCAATTTATAGAAAAAATTTATAGTCCAATTTGTAGAAAAAACAGGTTCCAAGCCCAAAATGTAACTGTTCTTGATTGGGGCACTTGAATGCTGAACCAAGATCAGAATTTTGTAGCTACTTTTTCTCTTCACAGAGATTCAAAATCCTAAATCTCATTTGTGTTAGCTGTCAAATTAGCAAATTATGTCTGTGATTAGAACTGCTTGAAGACAGAATTTCTGTTATGGCATTTTTTGGGGAAAAAAGCTATGTCATTCAGTTGAGGAATTAAAAGAATAAATACTAGACATTTTTTTCCCCTGAAATAAAACCAAAATTAATTACTTAGAGTTAATTGGAATCTGATAGAATCAGAGAATATTCACGTTGGAAGAGCAGGTCAAGTGGGTCAAGTAAGAGCATGTTACTCCGTGCCTTGTCCAGTCTAGTCTTGAGTTTTGGTTGTCACTCTCACAGTGAATTTTTTTTTCCTGACATATTGTCAGAATTTCCCATATTCCAGCTGGTGCCTGTTGCTTCTTGTCCTTTCCCTGAACAGAGACTTTGCTCCCTGGTGCCACTGAGGTCCCTGGGTGCTGCTGGAGAGCTTCTCCTACTGCCAGGAGGTTCTTCTCATCCATTGTTAGTCAGTATTTTCCTCATCATCGCCCCTGAGGTACAGACCTAGTAACCAACTGCTCCTCAATTGGACCCAGTACCTGGGTCCTGCGGTGTGGTGCCTGGCAGTCCAGCCAGCAGTCCTTGTAGTCCTCTTCACCCCATTTGCTCTTAGGACGCCCTGGAAGACCACGTCATAGGCTTTGTTAAGTCAAAGTAAACAGCATCTGCTGCTCTTACTTTATTCACCAAACCAGTTCTGTATTCATGGCGAGCTCTCAGGTGGTATGGTTTAATCTTATCAAATTCATGTTGTCTCTTCCCAGTCTTTTCTTGGTTTTCATATCCCGGGTGTTGTTTTCTGGAGGATTTGGTCTGTAACCTTCCCAGGAACTGAGAATGATTAGCTTGTATTTACCTGTATCCTCCTTTTTGCTCTTCTTGGATGTGGATGTGATGTTTATCTTTTTCCAAAAGTCTTGTCCTTGAGAAGTCCACATAAGGTATTCTGTGTCGCCATGAAGCCCTGTCTTCTGACTTCCTCCTCTTGTGTAGGCCCAAACACTAAAAGGCACAATCTGTAGACACAATGTGTCGACTTGATTATAACTTTTCATGGCAAAATAGACACGATTTTTAATATAAGAAATCAGAAGTAATATAAGCAATCATAAATTCACACTCCAGTTGTTGTAGAGTACAGAATTTGAGCTGTTTTGGTCAATGGCCACTCTGTCAGAAGTTCAACTTCTTTTTCTCTATTATTTTATTCCCCCCATTTGTCCCCAAGATCTCTCTTCTGAGATTAAAATTCTAGCAAATCTGGAAAAAACTGTGCTAAGTGAAGGACAATTAATTTGAGGTTATTTGAAATTTCCCATACAAGTAGTTGTTAAAATGTAACATGGAAATGCTGCTTAGAGTGGTCTCAATATATAGAAGAGAAGGTAGTAAGAGACAAATCGCAAAGGATCCTAAAATATGGTATGTCTTTGAGCACTATGATAACAGGCTATTCAGTCTTGCTACAGGGCAAATACCTGTGGTAGTAAATCTACTAGACACCGCTATGCTATAAGGAAGAAAACAGGCTGAAGTGTGTTCAGTCTAGCAAGGCCAGAAGTGAGAGAAGCTGGTAATGGTCTGCACATACGTAGAAGATATTAGGCTCTAAAATGGAGGTAAAGTGATTGGTGTGATTCACAAGTGTCTAACCAAGAACAATAAAATGAAATTAAGGGAGAGTGTATCAGGAAAATATCAGATTGGGGAGATAGTAATAGGCTGTGGACACACTCCCATGGGAATGAGAGGGACAGTCCATTAGCTGTTTCACAATTAGGGATTGTGAAAACTGCATTGACTAACACAGAAAATTTTATCAGTCCCATATGAACAGAGAAATGAAGGGAATGCTTTTATGAGAATCCACGTCTCTAGCATCTATGATGCTCTATTACATACTCTGAAGATGTCCTATTGAAATTCCTGTGGAAAAGTTGCCACTGATTTCAGTCAAGGTGCATCAAGACCTTAGTGTTAATACAGGCTGTGTTTGTCACAGTAATTTGTCTAGGAGCAAAGGTGGCAATGCACAAGGAATGGTTGTACCAGTGTGAGGACCATGGGAAAACATGTATTCAGTACTCCTTTAGCTGTATACAAGGAGCTGTAGAGATAATGTGTTAGCTGAATATCTGTTTTCCCTTATAGGAAGAGTTAATTAGTCATACTTGGGGGGGGGTGGGGTGGGGCATGGGCAGAGTTAATACTGTTCCATCCAGGAGAACATTATAGGCTTACATAGCTTTGTTTTTTCTATAAAGAAAGACTATTATGTTCCATATTTGAATATATAGCACATGAAAGTTTAATTTTATTTTCTTTGTTTATCAAGAGGTGTTTTTGTGTGGGTTTTTTTTTTTTTTTCTCACTCAGATATCTCACTTACGGGGACCTCAAGTATGCGTGGAGCCCATCTTGTTCTCGCACAGATTGTTGCCCTTCTGATGAAAAGGTTTCACCACGCTAGGCGAGACTGGAGAGGAAGCCTGTCAAATGTGGTGCTGCCTGTCCTCTTTGTTGCACTGGCAATGGCCTTGTTTAGTGTGAAGCCACTGGCTATTGATTATCCTTCTCTCAAGCTGACACCAAGACTTTATGACAATGCAGAATCCTTCTTTAGGTAAAGGGCTCATCCATCATCATCAATATCCAGGATTCTGCAACCTTTACCCTTGAGTTCTCATATTTTAAAGACTATTTGCATTCTAGGAAGACTAATAGGTTACTTTTTACAATAGCTGTTTATTTTTCAGATGTTCAGTACATTTTTAAAGGTTATTATGAGGCAGAGATAAAATTAGAAAAGCATTGTACAAAGAATTTTCTGGAGGAAAGGGCAAAGACTGGAGCAGTTTGAACTGGGTAATCTGTTTCAATACCACCCATGGCCATATATATGTAAATGCACGAAAGTATTTAAACAAACTTCTTCAAGCTTCATTTTAACTAATTGCTTGGATCTGAAGCCATTTTCTCAAAATAATTTTCAGGTTTGAAAATGTCACACAGTATTAACAAAGCCTGGTGCCCTTCTTGCTCAACCTCTAGTTTCTGTGTGTTCAGCATTGGAACCAACTAGATGTATTTATTTATTTATTTATTTATTTTAAATGTACAGTATGTGCAGCTCAACTCAGAACTATTCTGTATCGAGTGCATATCACATACAGACCACTTTCTCTGCTGGACAAATATCCAGATATCTTCATAAACATAACATGATGCTGTTTGAAGTTATAAATAAAACACAAACCCGCTTAAACCATGCTATCTGTTAGCAATGCAAGTTTGTAAAGAGAAAGATGGCCATGGGGAGACGTTGAAGTTTCTTTAGCCATAATTGTATTGAATTTTCTTTACACGTTCACATATAGTTTTTGAAATGAGATAATTTTGCTGTTTTGGTATGTTTCCTATAAATGGATTTTATAGTTTTTTAATTTCTTGATAAACATATAGGATCTTGAGCCTGAAAGTTAATAGAACTAGACATAGTAACATGTTTCTTTTTCTTTTTTTTTTTTTTTTTCCTTTTTTGCTTTTTCCTCCCTATGGCCCACTTTGAACAGCACTGAAGATGATAACCTAGGAAACCTTTCTCAGATTCTACTGAGATATTTCTCTGATTGGGACCACACATGCATGCATTCAAAACAAGGGTAACTGTGAATAATGTAACTACTTCCTTAATTGAAATTGTAAATATTGTAAATTCAATATTTTTTTTGTGTGTATGTGGACTATCTTAAGCTTTTCTTGGCAGCATGAGGATAATGAAAAATCTGTTCTGATAAAGGAGCTGGCATCCAGGTAAAGTACATAAGTAGGCTTCATTGTTAAAGGTATGATCCAAATCCCTTAAAAGTCAGTGACAGCTTTCTGGTTAATTTCAGGAGGATTTTGATCAAATCTGGTGTCTGTGTGAATGAAGGTTTACAATATTTGTTAGGAAGCATTTCAGATTTCCAAATTTAGGAATGCAAAGTGCTGACCATACTTTACTTATTGCTGCAAACACAAGGCATGCAGCTCATTTGCTGCTTTACTTATATACATATTTTTAGTGAATCCACTTTGATACAAATGAGTAAAATTGATATAACTTTAGACACAGCTGCCACTGTGATAAAATGCTAAGAAGCTGTTCAAGATGCAAGATCTACTCGTTACTCTGTAGATTTCTTCTGTTAAGTAATATTTTCATTTCATTTAATGGTTGTTCCTATTTTGTTTATTCACATTAGAAAAAATAATTCATGTTGGCAGATGGAATCTATGTCACTTGAGGGTTCATGCGGATGTGTGGCTGAACAAGAGGTATGTAATTTTATTTTTACTTATGTATGTAAAACTTATGTGTGTGTATATTGCATCTAGTACCTTGACTCTTTTTGAAGGGCTAGAGACAGGGATGATGAAATAAGCCCTCAGAGTGCTGGCTGTGCTATGATTGGAGAGTTCCTTCTGTTTCATCTAATCTTTGGGCTACGTTTTCTGAAGTCTTCAG
>NW_009637367.1:0-25510 GCF_000690535.1 Cariama cristata | reverse complement strand
CACGATTTTGATGTGTGTGTATGTATAGATGTGTGTGTGTATATTTACTAGAAATGGCTATAGATTGATTGATCTGAAATAACAGGAGTCACAGATGGCTGAATTATTCTCAGCAGATGCAACTTTGTTTTAAATATGTTATAAGATTTGCATTTAAAAAAAATAAAATCATGTAAAACAAAGTTAAAACACAACACATGAATTTCTGACCTTCTTGGCTAGTGAGTTTTGACTTGCTCTGAGGTTGAGTAATAAACAAGAATGTGTAACTGTGTCTAAAGTGACAAATATATTTCTCTGGATGGGACCATTCTATCAAATAAGTTCTCTCCTTCATAAAGATATAAATATTTAGAGTAAGCGTTGCATCTGAAATATAGCAATACAATTTTGGTAAAAGTGGAAGGAGGAAAATGATTTTTTTATTTCGCTGGGGAAGGAACAAATTTGCCTCTAATATTAGTGAGATGAATACTAAAAATACAAGAAGCTTACATAAAATGGGAATGGGAACTCACATAGGGAGACGCCCATTAACCATGAGAGCTCAAAGGAGAGAAGTCACTTGACAGTGGAGACAGAACCTGTATCTGTGAGCTATGGCAAATCAGAATCTCTGACAGGGAATTTTAATTTGTGTAGGGCAGAGATGTCAAATAAGCATTAAAATTTTTCAGTTGATGTACATAATGTACTTTATAAGTCTTCTGAGATATCTGATCATAAAATCTGTCTCCTTTTCTGTGATTGTGAGCATATCCCACTGAATCATTAGAAAACTTCTTCCTTTATTCTTCTCTGCAGTCCATCAATGAAATTTTTAGAAGCATCTTGCATTAATTAGAATTTTGTTTTCGTCTCATATTCATCTGGTGCCTTTTCTGTGTTTCTTCTCAGGCACAACAAGTGAATAGCAGTCTTGCCTTTTCCATTGTTGTAAACCTTTTAAAACTTATATAAGTTTTGATGTTTTCAAAAGAAAATTGATGGACAGGGCTGCAGGATAAATCAAAGGTGGTTCTAATATGTAGGTGACACAATTAGTTGAGATGCCTTATAAACATAAAAGAATACATAATTTCTTGAAAAGTTATCAAAGCCAAGAAAGGCAAATCCAGTTGAAAAGTAATGCTGTAAAATCTACATAAAAATTCAAAAATATGGCTAAACGTAGGGCCACTGATTTTTTTTTTTTTAAGAATGATTTACTTATTTTATATATACTGTTTTTCAGATATGTCCAAGTTTCAATATGTCTGCTCCCTATGTGAAGAATAAGAAAGGACATATTTTGTATAATCTTTCAGGGCTCCTTGTGGAAGAATATTTAGTGAGGCCTTCCAACAAAGCAAGGTAACCTTAAAATAACTAACTTTTGTTTATCCTTTCTGTATTAAAAACACAGTCCTTCCTGACTCAAAGCATAGACCTATGTCACTGAGAATATAAGGGGTAGTTGCCTCTGTCTGTTGGTTGTTACCAAGGCACAGAGTCAGGCTAAAGTAACATGAAACCCTCTCCACGGTCACTTCTCAGAGCTTCCTCCAGCAGTTGCATAATTGCCTCTAGGCATACTGTGGGTCTTCTTGCCTCATAGCCAGTTATTTCAGCACCTCAGAGAAAGAAAACGTATATGCATATGCAAATTAGATGAACAATATAGTTTCCATTTCTCAGAGACTCAATCAAATAGAGGTGGATATGCTCCAATTAATCTTTATTTTGAAGTAAAAAGGGCTAGTATTCCGCTGGTAAGACTTCGTATTCTGTAATAATAGCCACTGAGGTTATATCTGCTGTATTTTGAGGTTTACTTACGTGCCTTTACAGCTCAATCACTGCCTTTGACAAGCGCAAATACTAGACCAAGTGTGATTTCATCAAGGAGAAGACAGTTTTAGGCATTTATGCATGAAAAAAAACCTGTATCTGATTTGATAAAAAAAGAGGTAAACAACTTAGGATGAAAGATTTGAGCTACAAATGGAATGGAGTAGGAAGAAATCAAGCTGTTTAAGATGTTTCTGGAAATCAGTAATACCTCACTTGCTCACCAACCCTCCTGTTGCTCAGGGATTTCAGCTTTCAGAAAGTAAAAATTCTTATCTGAGGGAATCCCTTTGCCAGAAAAGAGCGATAATGTTCACCTGATTCAAGAGTATGTTGAGCTCCTCCTTTTTAACAGAGAAGGGGTTTGTGAGGGGTGAAGTTTTACTTGCGGTTGAAAAATAAAGCATTAGTGTAGATTTTACCCCTTTATCATTGCAAGAAAAGACTGCAAAGTCTAAGGCAGGTAACTGTTATTACTTTATTTTCTATTACCAGATATGGTGGTTGGTCTTTTGGAGGGAGGAAAGCATTTGAAGTTCAAGATGAAAGATTGAATAACACCAAATCTAAGCCTCTGGCTAAGGTAAGAGTTGCACGTATGTGTATGCATTTCTATCTATGTATTGCTTATTCAATCTCCAGACTTCACAACACTTAGCAAATAATAAATTATTACGTATAACCCTAGCATTTAGAAATTGGGAGAAAAACCCTCTGTCTATGATAGTCCACTTCTCTGTTCATAATTCTTGAAGTATTCTCCTGTGTTCTGAGGAGCAATTTTAAATGAGTCAAATGATACAGCTTTTGTTGTTTTTTTTCTCCTGTGAACTTATTTCAGAGTCTGACTGAGCTCACCTTTAAAAATTTGGTTTTTTAGGGAGTCAGCCCATACATTCCTTTTTTTTTTTTTTTTTTTTGTTTTCTACAAAAAGTCAATGTCAGAATTGACAAAAGTTCATTGAACATCTCAAAAATGAGTTATTATTGATGCTTTTTTATTCATGCAAGGAATATTTTACTTGGCTATGTTTCTCTCTTTCTCCCTGCCCTGCTTCCCAGCCCTCTGCCAAAAAAAGAAAAAAGAAAAGTTTAGCTTTTAGCTTCTAGGAGTAGCTACTTCTGCATAACAAATATGCTACCCTGTGTTTATAATCCCCTTTTCAAATATGAGTAACTTTCCATTTTTATTCCAGAGAAACAGAAGTGTGCCTTGCTGAAATTAATCAGGTTGTGAAATCTGAACCTCTTCATAGTAGATCGTACTGTCTTGCAATGCTACACAGAGCCATTGTTTTCTGCCTGGAACTACCTCTGAAGTCAGGAAAAGAAGGATTATTCTAAGCACAATTGAAATAAAGAGCTTTTCCTTGAGGCCTTTTGATATGCAATGGAAGGATACAATATCTCCATATTATGAAACTTGGAATGGGACCTAGAGGCTAACAGGCAATTATCAGTGCAAGGGATCCTTGGGAATGCTTTGGAAGACCCTTTTGAAATCCTTTCAGATGTAGACCAGTAATGAGTAGAGGAATAGCAGTCTTGGAGGATTGATGAAGAGTGGTCTCTATCTTTCTATTTGAGGCAAAAAAATTTAAGAGGAAGCTGTGGACTTTCCAGATTCCACATTAGAATATGAAAGAAAGATGCTTCTGCCTTTAAATTGTTTTATGGGGGTATAGAAACTGGATTTTATTTGCTCTTATAAAAGAAGAGAAGGAACAGTGTAAATAAGCTCTATCCCAAAATCGATTTTGGGACAAAGTATTAACACAACCATGTGTTAAAACAACATAAAGGTATTCTCCAATCCAATATAATTTCATGTTTAGTATTGCAAAATCATTGCCTGTTTATAATGCCTTTTCCATGTAGTTTTGTTAAAAATCTCTCTATTTTATATACACAGCCTACCTTATATGTATTTTCATTTTGGTTATTTGCGATGATTCTTCTATGCCCAGATTTCTCATAGCTTTGAACTCCAGTTCCATCAATCCTTCATTAGGAACTTGAAGTCCTAGAGGCTTGTAGTAAGATGTGTTTTTCTGACTGCTGTTTTTGTCCTATGTATCTTTAATAATTTTGGACTCTTGTTTTGACATGGTGGCACTGTGGGGTTTGTCAGCGTCCTTTTTTTTTTTAAAATGTCTTTGGCATAGAGCTCCACCTCATGAGCACAGGGATAAATTATAGTTATACTGTTAGTGAGTAAGCTTCATATTTCAGACCCAAAGAAAATAGTGGAGTAGATTTATAAAGGGCACTGTGTTATCTAAAATACCTCCTGGAAGTGGCTTTCAACTGATACAATGTCAAATTATTGCATTAACCTTTCCGTAATTAATGACCAGACTTTTGCTTTGACCTTTCAGGTTTGTTCCTGAGACAGTGAGTGTACCATTTACATAGCTTTGTGTGAAAGAAAATGAGAAATTTGCATTTGAAGAGACTTACTGTACAATTCATTTAATTTTAGAAAATTTCAGAATCTTTATACATTATTTATTCTCCTCTACTCAGACAGCCAACAATATTTCTAGTTCAAATTAAAAATACCTATTCAATACCTATTTTACTTCACCTAATCATACCATGCTGTATATACTGCATACATGGTATATGCTCGCACACAGAGAATGTGTATGTGTGCATGCACAAGAGAGAATGTATCTACCATATGACAAATGTGGCTGATTAAAACCATTGATTATTGACATAATTGATGATCTTTGCTATGTGGGAAAAGCACAACTCCTCCTCAAACTTTTTTTGTTTTCATGCCTGTATATTCTTTGGTTTCCTTTGATAAGGTGGGAAAAAATGTTCCATAATGATTTCATAGCTGCTGTTGTGTATAACATAATGAAATATAGGAAGAATATGTGGTAATTTTAAATTGTGCTGAAAGGCAATTTGTATTATTCATGTGACATTCTGAAGCCTGCATTTTTCCAATCTCAAAGGTTGGGATTTGAGGCTTTACTGTACAGTAATAGTATAAGTGTCCAGAGGAAGTTACATCTCACCAGTCTAATGCTCCTTCTCTCTGCCTCCCTATTGTGAATCTGGTCCAGCAGTGTTTAGGGATTTCTCTACCCTTCCCCATCCTTTTGTCTTGACACACCGTAGGTTAGTCAAAATGTCAGTCTAGCATTATTCTGGAATATTAACAGCAGGTAAAAATGGTATGGAACAATGGAAAACACGTCTTTACAGAACTTCTATCTAATGTGGTAAGAGGCCGTGTTTTTCCTTGGGAAGGAATTTTATCAACCATGGATAGAAGATAAAATAATGAAAATAAAAATTAATCATCTTAATCTATAAGTTTTTCCATTGTTCATCTCTTTTCTGTCTGTAAATAATTACCTGCATGGCACCCAAGAAATATGAAAGATATTTCATCTGGAACTAGTATTTTTCCTTTTTTATATTTTTACCTTTGCAATCAATTTAGAATAAGCCACAAGACTTTAGAAAAAATAGATTAAATACATCTTCTGATGAAGTGAACAACCTCAAATGCCTCTTTTGCCAGATTATAAACAATTAAATATCCAGCTTTAATTTGATTATTTCCTGGTGGTTTGGTTGAGTTACATAAGGTAGCTTGAAGGAAGAATTCTAATTAATGTGTGGGTTATTGAAACATATTGTTACACACAATGCTCTGTTGTGGTTTTTGTACTTTTGTTTGAATATTGGTCACATTATTATATTTCTAAGATGTTCTGTGAACACTTCAGACCTTTTCCCCACTTCAATTAAATAAGGATGTGTCATCAGAATTTGCTTTATTGTTTTCTTAATTACCTTTTTTTCAATACAATGAACACAATTGCAGTGGAGTTTCATTATGTGTGTGTAACTTTCTATTTGGCACAAATCTTTTTTGAAAAGATAGAATGAGAAAAAAGTGAGTGGGGGTGTGGAAAAGACTGGCTACCCTTGATCACTTGTTTATGTTTCTTTGTTCTGGTTGCTTTTTGCACAGGAGATCCAGCAGCACAAAGATTTGCAATTTTCCTCCGGACACTTAGGTTCTGTTTCACTTCACTTCTTTAAAGAACTCTCTTGTTGATTAGAGAATGGGAGATCTAGTTTGTGTGGTAATTTGTGGGAACTGAATTGGAGGAGAACAAAAGAGTTGCATATGAGTTTGCAAAGGGGGAAAGAATTTGGGATTTGAGTTGTTTTTTTTTTTTTTCTTTTAATGTGGGGTATTAAGATGCTGTTGAGATTTCAAGCAGTTGTGAAGACATTATAAAGAAGAGCAGAAAATGTGAAAGCTAATGCAAGCAACAGCAGTGGTAGACCAAAGCTGCTTATTTTTAAAATAATGTCTAACAGAGCTTATAGCAAAGAGGATTCAAGGGTGAGAGGCATAGGAGAAATAACACTGGAGCTCAGAGTGGTGTTTGAAAGCATGATACAGGGTAGATGGGAGAAAATGGAATGGACAATTAAGAGTGTTGTAAACCTTGCCTTACAACAGAGTACAATGTGGGGGTACAAATAAGTAAGTAATCAGGAAAATAAATCAGAAGAAAATAATTATTAAGAGAGGGAAATACAACTGAAGATTAGACAACCTGCAGTGGGAAACATAGAAACAGTCGAAATCTGGAACTAATGGCCAAGTAAGGATTGTAGCTGGATACTACAAGAAAGAAAAAAACCCAGAATTATCTGCAAATACATTAAAAAAACCTGGAAGTTTATACCTGTATCAAGAAGAGGCACATGTATATTGGAAGAGCAGTAGATGAGAACAGCATCAGAGATGAGAAAAGAATCTTTAGGGAAGTTTCCAAGGTATAACTTTATAGATGGTAATTTTAGACAAGATCTAAGAAAACTGAAATCCTAGAAAGACTGTTAAGGCAACAAAGGTCTGTATTAAAAACTGTGCGCTTTGCAATATGATTCAGAATCCAGACACAAAGTGAGAATTGCCCGGAATCAACCTGAGATGTACAAAATGCAGATTAGCAAATGGCTGATATCAAAGAGGGAAAGGTTAAGAGTTTTTCAACTGTATAAACAAAAAGAGGAGATGAAAGGTTGCTGTGGAGAGAGGAATGGATAGTAATCAAAGATGATTTTAAACATGTCACTAAAACTGGAAACAAACATACATAATAATTTAACCTAGTTTTCAGTATGGATAATGTGGGTTCAAAGGCACTATGATTAACAGTAATGAGGCATAAGAAATAGAATTGAGTTCCAAAGGCAAGGCACCTTGCCTCAGTATATTCAGTTTTGGGACATATCAGGCTCTCAGCAATGATTCTAGCTCATGGAAGTGTGAATTTTGAGTATATTTATCAAGTCAGGGTGATTCTGCATGATTTGAAGATAGAGTATATGTTGCAGCATATACTGTATATGTTAAAGCAGAATTGCTTCCCTGTGCTCCTCAGAGAGACTGGCTTGCCTTGTCTGCCTTGAAGTTTGTCTGTGTTAATTGCCTCCATACTGAACAAACCACTGATAATTGCTTGTTGAAGGTGGAGATACAGCTTCATCCTTTATGGAATAGTTTCATACTTGTCCTGTAAACAGTGCCTCCTTGATTCTTTCTTTCCCCACTTTCTAGGATATTCTGTTCCAAGACATTTGTGCTGTGTGTCACTTGCAGGTATTATTTAGATAAGTCTTTTTGGAATTTCAATAATGTTCTCAACTTGTAACACTAGTTTTACTCATCTTTTTGTATTTTCGATTAAATTGGTAAATGTTATTTTTGCATTGTTTTTCCTCTATTTCTTCAACCAAATGTGTGTAAAGAAAGGGACACAATGTTCCATTAAATCAGAGAATCTCAGTTTAATAATTAACATTGATGTACAGCTCTAACAGTAGGAAATAAACTGCTGCATACTGTTGAAAGACCAGTACAAATTAACTGATTCTGTTCTGCATAGTTCACCTTCTATAAGCAGGTGTCATAACGGGAGAATTAGATGTCTTTATGCAATTCTTAAAGGTATGGGAGCTTTCAAATCAGCATTCAGATTCAACTGATTTTTAATTCACAATTTCCATTCTTTCTTCCAGGTGTGGTACAACCAAAAAGGTTTCCATTCACTACCATCCTACTTAAATGAACTCAATAACTTCATTCTGTGGCTGAATTTGCCTCCTAGTGTGGATTGGAGACAATATGGTAATAGTCCTTCTTTAAGTCTTTTTTGATATCTTTTGAAAAGTAGTTTTTAAATAAACTGAAATAATTTTAAGTATGAAAACTTTTCATAGTATAAAGTAGGATTGCAGAGTCACACATTTCTTGGGAGCATTTGAAAGTGGAACTTTTAATTAAACAGAAAGTTTGTCTGTGTGAAGAATATAGTATACAATAAGATAAAATTTGAATTTACAGCTCACTGCCATGAGTTTCTTAAAAAGGACATTCCTGTTGGTTCGCTACACTTGTGATATTTCCTGTGAAACTACTACTAGGGCTTGCTTAAATGGGATGATTAATGCACAATAGAGTGTGGATTTATAACTTCTTTGTCACTTTGTCTCCTTATGTAAATATCCAGTGTAAACCCAGAGCATCCTGTAAATTCACACTGCAATGTGATATTCCATAGCATCCTGTTACTCAAGGAACAGGAGAGGCTGGTATATCTTACTCTTGTACATAACAAAAGAGATATTAGTATATTTGACATCTGAATTCTCTGGTTCAGATATCCCTGAACTGTATAAGAACTAGTTAAAATAAAAATTTTACAAACTGACTTTTTGAAAAATGACTGCAGCCAAAGAATCAGCTGTTAACACAGGTGAACTTTTAGGATGTTGAAATCTAGTTTGAAATCTGAAATCTGCACTTGATAGTTCAGGCTAACTTCTGTTCAATCCAGTTTCTTTCATTCTTAAGTTTCTATTAAAGAGAAAATAGTTTGATTTAGAGAAATTAAAAAATAACTTATGACCAATTTTTAAGAGTTTTTGAAAAGGTAGGATGGTTATCTGGAATGGTAAAATGATTTTCAGTGTGTTTTATAATGAAGAAGGAAGAAAGAAGACAAAAATCAGTGAAAAGGGGGAAGGAATACTGAGTATCTGAAAATAGAAATTCATTAAGAAAAGTTTCCAGAATGTCAGTGAAAAAAGAATAATTGCTTGATTTCAAGATGGCTGGGTTTTTATTTTTCTAAATGAATTATGAGAATGAATCAAAGGTAATGTATTTCTGCAGAAAGTTTGAATGAAATGAAATCAGGTATTTTAATGAGAATTTTTAATGGAAATCAATTTTTAATCAAGTTTTCCTGCACTTCATGAATAGTACTGATGCTAGCTTGTTTTCTGTAGAATTAGATATCCCATTCTGGAACTTAAATGTTTAAATACCCTTTTTTTAATATCTGTCATGGAGAATTGGGGATTTACCATCCAAAATACTGTCAGATAAAATTATAATGGTTCCAAGTACTGTGGAAATGTTATATTTTATATGGTTACATGACATAGAAACACAATAAACAAACCAGTACTTAATAAATATTTGAAGTCTTGTCATCTATACGAATAAGGGCTCATTGTATAGTCTTCTGGCAGAATATGTTGGCCAAGTCTCTACAGAAGTAGAGTTTAAGAACTAGGAAGCAGTTTATGTGTATATCTATTGGAGAGGTGCAATAAGGATGGATCGATCATGCATGCTCTTGAGACATAATGCAGAGGGACCTATCAGAGAAATCATAGAAAGAAAAGCCAAGTTGTCTACCTATCTATCTGTATGTATGCATACGTGTGTGTATGTATATATGTATATGCATGTGTGTACACACACGTGTGTGTGTATATGTGTTCATATTTGTCTAGAGACAAATATATGTTTTTTGTTGTTTTTTTTTTTTTTTTTTTTTTAAAAAAACCCCAACAGTTTTCCAGTGCTATAAAGGACATTTAAGCTCAGTTTACTTTGACTTTTAACTATCTCTTATTTAAGGATACTGCTGTGACAGAAAGCTATTTAAATGATTTTCTTATTAAAATGGTTATACGCAGTAAATTAGCATTCAGAAGAGTACATACTGTGTTTCAACACTGAAATCTATTCTTTTTGAATTTTTTTTTTCTTCTTGCAAACTGTGTTTATATGCAAGATCAGTTTTAGAATATTATTGGAAATTGCTGTGAGGAAGCTTGTTAGGGTGTTGCAGAAATGTAACTTTGTAATTCTGGCATGCATTAATGCCATAGGTTTTTTCACAGAACAACTTTTTCATGTCAACAGAACCGATGCTTCTATGTTACTTTTAAGTGACATAAAAATAATATGACCCTTGAAAAGGGACTGTGAGGACACAGTCTTTCCTTCCTTCACAAAAAATAAGTCTTGCTTTACTGCAAGAGACTTACTTCAATAGGGCAGAAAATTATCATGGATGTAAACAGGGTAGCAACTACTATGATTTTGAAACAACCTTGAAAGAGGTCAACAGCTTATTTAAATGCTGTTATAAATACTGAGGAACCCTTTAACTTAGCAGTTATATCCTGTGGATATTTCTTGAGCATGAACCCAGTTGGAGTGCTCCGAAGTTCTCTGGAGGAGGGAAGAGTCATTACAGACACTGTGCGTAGTTCTACCTGCTTTACTTGCAGAGCCAGACCTAGTAACTTTCATAGGAGATCAGTTGTACGGGTCCCAGTTTGTGACAGGTTTTAGAGATAAGGAGCTGAGAAGGAGATGAAATGCTTTTGTGTAATGTCTTTTTTTCAGTCAAGAGGATACAGGGAATACAGACTTAGGATTTTGTAGGAGAGTTTAAAGGAAGTAGTAGTACCCAAGAATGGAGAGGACATATGCTACTTTGTGCTGATTTATATGCTGAGGGATTTGTATCTGTTCAAAAAACTGTGAAAAAAATTGGTGATTATTTTTCTTGTGTCAGTCCAAGTTACTGACTCCATCATCCTGAGCATGCAGGAACCAGAAATTACAGTTATTTGGTGATCAAAAATACTTCCTTTTTACTGTTATGTAGTCTGATCTTCAAATCCTTTCTTTGCAAAGAATCCTTTTTTTTCCTCCATATGAGATTATCGGTAAGCTTCTCTGTGAGCATGCTTGGAAAGTTACAATGTTTGCTGCTTTTAATTTTCATGTAAAGAGTGGTATGGTTATTGAAGAGAATGTGTGTGCCAGCTGGAAGTGCATGTAAATAGACAGAGCAACAGAAGTTAGCCAGATTGATTTATGTTGGTTTATCATAGTCAATGCATCAGATGTCTATTTTGGAACAGTAGTTCAGGAACACTTGTATGAAGATTGCTCATCTTCTGTACCATGTGGATAGCTGCCTCTAGCTTCATGATCATGTAAGTCTGTGTTTCTATTGTGGAAAGAAAAAAATCTAGCTCATCTGTCTCACTGGAAAGGAAACCAAATACATTTTGTCTTCTAGTGAGTTATAAATTCAGTGACAGATAATGAAAATGAAGATGTTAAACAATTAAAAAAAAAAAGTGAGAAAGACTATGCATGAGAGAAGGTAAGATTGACTGTGTTTTTGTCAAAACTCTTCAGCTCTGGCTGATCTTCAAGTTTATGTGAATGATGTTTGTATGTTTTTAAATCTCTTTCTGAAATGTTGCTTTTCTACAATTAGATAAAGTAATTGTGAGAAAATAAAAAATAGAATAATGAAGTAAGAGGAATAAAAAACTAAAAGGCAACATCTTTTGCTTAAGCTTAAGATAGAAATTCTGATCAAGTAAAACTATGTTATTTTTCACACCTAGTTGTGTACAGTTGAGTCAGAATGTGTTTATTGTGCTGGAATATAGGGGAAGGACTATTACCTACCTCTTAGGGTAAGGCTATATAAAGGAAAAAACAGTGGTAGTCCTCTATAATAATGTCTGTAAAGTACAGTGATCAAAAATAGTTCTTACATCATTGCTCAAAGAACAGAAATGTATCAGTATAGAAAGGCCTTGTGCGATGCAGCTATCCCGTCTCAGGACTTCTATTGAAGTCACTGATTTTTAAAAAACCTTTCATGCTAGAGCTTATTGTAAGTCTTCATATAACATCCTCATTTATTTCAGATTCAGTTCTTCAAAAGAGCTGAAGGGATCAAGAGACCTGTTTTCATCTGAGTTTGGGTGGAAAGGGACTGTATAGTTTCCTGATTGCTTTGCAAATTATAACTTTAAACCTCTTTTCAAAGGAGACTGTGAAGTAGCATTTAGTAGGAGCCTTCTTAACCATGTCTGGTTAGTGGGAGGAAAGTAAAGTATAAATCATTAATGAGGGTGCTGCCTGTGAAATTCTCCATAAAATGTAAGTTGTAATTTTCAATAAATAGTAATGTCTCATTTTACACAAACAGAAATCTTAATAAATTTTAAATGCCCACAAACAAAAGCTTGTGAAAAGCACACACATATATATGCTATCTCATTTTTTTTTGTTATATACACTATTTGATTTTATTCCAAGCTATTTTATGCTAACCTGAAATAAAATATCTGGAATAAAGAAACCAAGATTGGTCTTCTATTCAAGTCTGTAACAATTATGATATTTAGAATTAGTAGCACAGATCCAAATTGATCTATGTACTCAAGACTCAGCATGCCACATGACAGAACGTAGAGATAGTTTACATGGGAGTGCCAGGCTCAGACACACCAAAAATACAGTGCAGAACCACAAAATATACCTAAGGACAGCTCTGATTAGCCTATGGTGATGACATACAAGCTTGAAGACCCTTGAGATTTTTTCCTCTAGATCTCTCCACCCTATACTGAAAAAGTGTTGCTTGGTTCGTATCACTGTCCTCATTTTTACTGCAAAACCACAGATTTTGTAATGTGTGATTATGTGGAAAGTTGCACCCAGGCAGGATGGACTGGGCCACCAGTTCCTCATGTTATTTGTAACCTACAGGAAGGAAACATTCCAAGTCTCTAAGACTATGGCAAATTGCATGCGTCTTTCTTTTCTGACAGATAGTCAGGTGGTTTAGATTTGAAATAGAAGATCTAGAACACTTTCTCCTGAAGGTACAGTTTGCAGACTGTTAATAAGGTGCTGGTGTGAGGTAAGGTGTCTTGAGTTGTGCAGCTCCTGAATGGCAATAGGGCAGGATTTTTCCTACTACAACCAAGATGCTGTTCCTTTCAAATGTCTGTAATGTGGATGTGTTTTCCTTTTTCCTGTGAACTGTCCTATCCAGAATAGAAAAGGATGGTATTTTATTCTAGGGAACATCATAATGGTTATAACATTTTATAAAGAATATATTTTACCAGGTTAGGGATGCCTTTTTAACATATTAGAATCTAAAATTAGTTTAACCAAGAACAATGTAGTGAAAGGAATAGGATTGTTCAGTCTGGAAAGGAGAATACTAAGGGGAAATCATGGAGAAGCTGAAGAGGATACAATTAATTGTTTATTGCCTCTTCTACTATTAAGCATATAATGTGGAGCTCCCAGTGGCATTTCCAACATAAATACTTCCCCCCCCACACACCCCCCAGCTGGGTTATTCATGTAATTTGTAGTTAAACTGTGAAGCTCTGACTACTTCCCTCCTCTTTTTTCCTTATCATGTGGCTTGCAGGACTGGAAAAAATGCCCTTGTTTCTCAGTTACGTAAAGATAAGTCTTTCACTGAGCGATACAAGAGATAGCAACTGAGCCTTTTACTTTAAAAAAAAAAAAAAAAGAAAAAAGAAAACAAAAAAAGTAGTTAACTGTAGGCAAAACAACTGAGGAAATAAAGAAAAAGAAGTTTCTTAGCTGAAAACCAACTAAGAAAATATAGTACCAAAATAACTTGTTGCTTGTGCTCTCTGTTGGGATTGACATCTGGCTTCATTCCTTTCCAGAACTATAGATGCACATATATATCAATTACTATGTATACAGTCATTTCTCAAGCTCTTCATTTTTATATTGGAGAAGGTTAAAAGGTCTAAGAAAGTCTTAGCATCATGGTGCTCACTTACTCTCTGAATACGGCATTAAAACCCTGATACAGTATAAGGATCTCCATGGTCACGGTTTTACCTTGGAATTGGTGGCTATCACAATTTTTTACCTATGCCCATAAACAAACCTAAACTGCCACTGTAAAAATAATGTAACCGACTCTGTGCCAAGAACATAGACAAAGGATGTTTTAGGATAATTGCGAAAATTCTGTTTGCGATAAACTCAGGAGAATATAATGGCAATCTGTAGATGTGGAAGAAATAATTTTATATTGAGAAATTTATGAAAAGGAGCAGACAGAATTAGAGCTGAATCGTATCACATTTGTTGATGTTACCTGTCTTGTTTTTCCCTTGTGAACACTATTTGGTAAAATTTGCCCGGAAGGCTGTTCACACAAGGCTTACAAATACAATCTGTAAAAAAATCCTTGCATAAACACCACATACATCTGTTTAATAGGAGCTTTGTCATTTAAAACTTCTTGGTTTATCCGTCATTTATGGTTTTTATTTTAAGTCCTCAAAGATGGTGTTTAGTTTTCAACTCAATGAGTGTCATTATAGCGGCTTTACATAGTAAGAAGGCATATAAAGGCAAGAAACCATCAATAAGTACAGTTTACATCATGTTAGCATCTATACTGGGACAGAGATTTACGTAAAGAAAGATGGTCTAGGTGCTTAAGAGAAATTTAGGAAGGGTTAGATTATAAAAGTACACAGAAGTTTTTTTTTTTTTAATTAAAATAATACATATACTAGCAAATAGTGTATATCAAATGTGTTGGCTTATTTTGCTATTGGAAGATAGTTTATAATTTACTCCTCCTTAGGTTCAAGGGAACTTTTTTTCCCTCTGTGAATTGCAAGCCAGTTTGTTGGCTTTATATAAATTCATAACCTATTTTTGGACAATGAGGGGGAGGGAAGAAATCATTATACTAAAAAGTGTAGCAAATGCAGAAAGACCCTCATGCTCCAGACTAATTGAAAAATTTTAAATAATGAATGGTATTATATTTAATATATTGATACAATTTTGAAGTCTAGCAAAGAACTGAACTTAGCTTAACACAATCGTACTTTGGTTAATTGTGATTCAGCAGCCCTGGGAAATTTAATCTTAGTTGTGTGTATAAATTTTCAAAAATGCAATCCTTTGTTTCATCTGCACAGTTTGAATGGAAATTGACTGTAGAAAGTGGTTACTACTTTTAAAAGCAATTACTTTTTGGGACTCTTAATTGAAGGAAATTAATTCACTGCAATTTGCTTTTTGATTGGTATTGTATGATACAAGACTATGACGAGCATTATGCTATTTAGTGTTGTGGTTTTTTTATTTCCCCTAGCAATTACCTCTTTTTCACAGTCTCTGTTTATTCTGTACTAAAGAGTTATAGCAGTGTATTTCTGTGTATGGAACTTTTGTTAAATAGCAATGCAGTAATCTGAAAGTTTTGTTAGTTTCCTCTTGGGATCTGTGCATTTAATAGGGACAGGCTATGGTGATTTCAGGAGACAGATTATTTCCAGACACATTAAATATTCCTGAGAAGAAGTTATTCATTGTAAAATATTTGATGTCATTTTTGTGTTTGTTATGTTTTCCATGTTTAATTAATTCCTGTGGATGTTTTTGAAAAGTTTCAGCAGTGCAGTTAATCTTCTCCTGTAAAATTCATTGACTAGGTTCTCAAACGAACAAGTGGGCAAACCTGTGTTTATGAGCATGAATTCACTTGCACGTGAAATTCCATAAGCATGAATTCATAGCTCTGTTTTTGCTAGTGCATTTTCTTCTCACTGAGCACAGTAGATAGTTGATAGCAGTAGAGCAATGGGATATGATTCAGATCAGCTTGGATTAATTAATGGAATATAGTGGAGAACCTTCCTGAATTCCTGGCAAACTGCCCCAGTTTGGGAAACTTTATGGGCAATAATTCTCTACCACAGTCCACAAGACAGGTTTACCTGTCTCACAATTCTGGGAAAAGGGATGTGAATCAGTAGGACCTATAGGTCTCCAAGTCTTGATGTTTCCTGATCATGGGCAGTATTTTAAGATTCACAGTCTCTTAAAAATGGTACCCCTTGAGCTGGAGCAATTTTACTGTAGGATTTCTGTCATCTGGAGCTTGAGGGAAGACAGTTTGGTTAGGGCATTCAAATTCTTGATCATAAAGGCAAGACCTTAACAACCGTGGGGAGATCCTCTATAACTAGAACTTGGCTCATGGCCATAAAGGAGGAGACCTGGAAGATGTATTTCTTCCCTTTGCCAGTTTAGCTGAGCACCAGTGAGTACAAGAGGCATATTTCATGTTGTTAACTTCTTGTTGTAGTGCTTCTGAAATTATCAGGATTCCCATTTTCCAAAAGCTTTCCTCCATTGTAATTAGATTAAGTCTGAAAATCAGAAATTTTTTTTCTTTTTTTTCTAACCAGATCTGAAAATAAATTCAGATTGGTTTCAGTTTGTCTGAATGGTAAAAATCTGGTTTAATTCTATTTTTGGCTACTAATTCCTAATTCAATAGGAATCATATGTGTATATATATATGAAATGAAGATATTCTTTCTTCTAATATGCACACCTTTATTCAACCATTGGAAAAACTTAGAAAAAAATTTTGGGAATGAAACTTTTTTTTATCATGTTACTTTACATAGCACTTTACATTACATACATCCTTTACATAAACGGAATTTCAGCTAATACTTGGTTGAGTGGGAAAAAATAATTTTCTTTGATATGCCAGTTTTTGCTTCAGAACAAATAGCAGCTATTGTTTAAAAAATTTAATGGTGTAAAAGAAAACAAAGGAAAACTAAACAGTCCATCTAGGCAAATGACATGAAAGACTTCTTCAAATAGCACACTTATCTACTAGTGATGAATCTAAACCTTATCGGCTCGAATTTTCTTTTGATTTGTTAACTACTATTGGGCTTCAGTGTACAGCTTTTAACTGTATTTGAAAAATCTTTGCCTTGTAGTTCTGTGTGCGAGTTAATCATCATGCTCTATTTTTACCACTTTTTACCACACGGTGATTTAGTGATGTTTAGATTCTTTGGCTTGAAGATGAGGAATGAAAAATTAAAAGGGCAAAAATAAATGTATAGATATAGTCTGTCAGATTGCACCTGTTAGTGGAACAAAGACAATTTTTATCTTTATACAGCTGGACTCTAACACAATATGACAAACTGTGTTCAATGAAGTGGCACCCTGCAGAGTCCACCTAAGGCTACCAACAATTTATTTCATTGCCAGAGATGCTGAGAAGATTATAATTGCTGTTAGGATGGATTTTTTTTTTTCTAATTGGTAACAACCTAGGTTTATTTAGATACTCTAATCAGATAGTGCTGGTTTGATCTCACTGCAGGAATTTCCATTTGGTATTACGTTACAGGTAGCAGACCTGTCAGATGCACACGGAGAAATAAATCAGGAATATCATCAAGACCAGTTGGACAGCAACTTTTGCATGGACAAAGTTTTGCACACCCATCCCCATTTTTCTTCTTTTGCTTGAAAAGGAAATACAGCAAAAAGCTACAGTTTTTGTCCATAAGCTACCTTCTAATTCTGAAGTTCAGTTTGCTAGATTGTTACAGGCTGGTTGTTCCAAGAACCGAAATAATCCTAAGAATGCATTACCTACTCAGGATTTTTCTTGGTCTCCCTAACTGGGTATCTTTTTAATTTAAAGCTCTACAGTTTCAATCTGAGATGTGGTTGGGTTTTTTTTGTTGTTGTTGTTTTTTGTTTGTTTATTTGTTTGTGAATTTAACTACACAGATTTTCTCCAGAAAACAGCATCAATCTAAAAATTTTTTAGCAATGATAAAATACCAAGTATATGAATTTCAATAACAAGCTACCTTTCTCCAGAAGATTAGGTATATGATCAAATTCTACTTTAGGTTTTGTATTTTGTTTCTTCTGTGATGTAGATCATGCAACAATACACAACATTGTTGAACTAATTTCTGCAGTTCAGAATGCAGAATACCAGCTATTACTTATGTTTATTCATTAGAATTTGGTGGATCCAGACTCTGGAAATCACGCAACAGGAGACAGTATTTGGTTTGGCAGCTTGGTGGTTAACTTCTTTCTGTTGCTTATTAAGTATTTAGCCTTTTCATTCATCTTGTGTAATAAGGGATCAACAGTCTACTCCAGAACTTGAAGTCCTGATGTAACATTTACTATTCCATAATTTATTTTGCTTTTCCCAGGGATCACACTCTACAGCCAGCCATATGGAGGAGCCTTGCTGGATGAGGACAAAATGTGAGCAAACTCTTAAAATATGTAACAGCTGCAATAAGCAAAAAAATCAAAACTCTTAATTCAGTAAGCATGTATGTTGCATGCAATAGATGTTGTGACTTGATCGATGCAATTCAGTTCCACTGAGTGAAGCATTTTCTCTAATCCGGTGTTTATATGTCAAGTCTATTGTTTATATCAGATATGGCTGCATTATTTTGTAGAGAGAAATACTGAATTTGTGCTGACTGTGCTTTACAGAGTGTTTGTGAACAGGTCATGACATTTTCAAACAGGTTAACTGCTTCAAATGATGTGTCAAATTTTTAAATTTTAATTTTCTGCAGAAGGGGAAATATTTGCAAATGCTTCACTTTGCTATTCAGACTTTAAACACATGCTGTGTTCTGTAACTCATATGTAGTTTTGTAATTTAACACATCATCTTGCTCCTGTTCACTAATTAGATGTTGACAGTGTACCAACATGGTGTTTGAAAATGGGAGTGTTGTTTTGGTAAGAAGTTGGCCTTGAAAATGTTTGGGTTGGGTGAGGTTTTTTTTCTCCATTGTGTTTTTGTTATGCCATTTTGCTTTGTACCCTAGAATGGAGAATGTTCGTCAGTGTGGAGTAGCACTGTGTATCATGCTGGGTTTCTCTATCCTTACTGCATCCATTGGGAGTGTCATGGTGAAAGACAGAGTATCTGGCACAAAACGCTTGCAGCACATCACAGGCCTGGGTTACAAAACTTACTGGCTTGCTAACTTCTGCTGTGATATGGTATGTATCATGTGGGGCAGCATGTGTTCAGATGTAAATTTTTTTAACTAGTTTGTCATAAATGAGCAAAAGGAGTTATGGTCACAGAACACATGAATAAGATTTGAATTGTGCAGAGCAGCATCTCTTGGCTGTCATGTTAACAAGCATTGGGACACCGTTCCTACTTTAATACTGTCAGAGAAAATTCTCTAAGGCAGGGATTGTGTTCTTCGTTTTCCAAAGTTGAATTGTAAGGTAAAGCATATGCTAGCTTTAGGTACCTACACTGTTTTACAAATAAAAGGAAGCTGGCTAATCAGTTTAGACAGAGAGAATCTTCCACACAGCAGTTCATAGCAGGAATTTCTGTGCTTTGAGTTGCCACTGGCAAAATCTTTCAGATTATTGGAGAAGCTTGAAGATACTAGTCAGCTACTTAAAAGGCATAATTATGTAGTCTGTTGGTGGATATTATGAGATACTCATAACTGGTACCTTTTCTTTTTGGCAAGATAGACAGTAGAAAATATTATTTATGAATTCACATACACAGAATGACCTAGATCAGAAATGGGTGAAGTCTGTCCTGAATGTTTATTTTTCTCACACATGTAATTTATATTTGTAATGTTAGCATTACAAATAGTATTGCCTGCATGCAGTTCATTAACAAATCTGAAAATCTTCACTTCTTTTGAAAATACCACAAAAGTTATTATTTTTCCCTAAATCTTACCCTTTTAATCAAATATAAAGACAGGAATGCTTTTTTTTACTGAGACCTGACTTTGGCAGGTCAGATTTAAGCCAACACAGTTAAAAGAAATAGGAATTTTTGCTTGCCTTCCTCAAGCCTGAGAAGTTGATTTCTGTGCAGGCCAACAAGCAAAGCTGGTGAAACAGAATTAACTTTCTCAAGTCACTACTAGTTCCCAGTCACTGATTTTTCATCGTTTTTTTTTTTTTTTTGTTCCATTTAAGTATAAATTCCACAAATTATTTTCAAATATCTCTTTCGAAGATGACTCTTAAAAAACTAAAATTAAAATTGCTCCGTTATATATGTGTATCTATATCTGTGTGTATGTGTGTGTGTATGTATATATATATTTATTTATAAAAAAGACATGCATATATGTCCCTTACTGGAAGGCTTTTTCATAATTCACTTGTGATGGGGCTTGCTATAGTATTAGTTGAGTGTTTGCCAGGAATTGAGATTAGGACATCTACTTCTGGCAAAGGGATAGAATTACTATTTTAAAAGAACTAGCGTGCTGTTTGTTGATAGTTCACTTCTCAAAGAAGGTGTTTTGGATTGGGAGATTGGTTTCAGAGGCAATAGTGAACAATTGGAGTCACCTAGATTATTCAAAAGTAAAAAGATTCCTGGCCCTGCAGAAGGGACAGAGACTTTCTGCACCTTGCTTAACACACTGGGTCATGGAAGGAGGGGCTGGGATCTAGCATGGACAACACAAACATGAGCTAGCCTGGCCAGGAACATAGATTTTTTGGAAGTTCTCTGTTCTCATTCAGACTATTCTAAATCTGAAACATTAGAGCTTCACCCATCCGTGCTTGAAATCAGGATTTTCACACTTGAGCACACTTGAAGTAAGAGCACATTTCTCCAAATGTTATTTATTTGGCTAGTCAATCTTTGTATTCCTTTTTCTGCTGTGTCAGGTAAGAGGTCTTGGTTAAAAACTCAGTCCTTCATCATTCAGTTTCTCCTTGTGCAGCAAAGTCAACTCCTCATTGTTTTCTGCCAATCTCTTCCTTTCAAAATGTTCTCACAAATTCAGCACAGTACTGCATGATCAGTTATGATCTGGGAAAGAATAGGCGTTGCTTTAAATGCTAATTGTGCTGCAAATCATTTAGGGGCACTGAACACATGAATATATGAACTGTCAAACTTGACATCCCTCTACATATTTTAAGTATTACAGCCTATGTCTTGTATTATTGGTAGCATAATCTTTAGTAGACCTGCAGAATTATTTGATTTATGAAATTTCTGTCATGACAATCAGGTTGTTCTTACTGTATTTATACATGTAAATGGTGTTCTTTACTGTGTTCAATGAATGGAAAATGTGTCAGCACTAAGAAAATTTTGTGAAAATAGAGACACTTTGTTCAGATTAAGGTTGTGTCACTAGAGGGGCAAAATTAAGGTTGTTTTATTTGTACATGCCCAGCTTTTATAACACACCCACCATGCTTTCAGCTAAGATTTCTAATAGAATTTAATGTTTAAAGATATATATTTATTTCTAGAAAAAAGTCCCAGGTCTGTTGAAACATGCTGGGACTCAGATGCTTTGTGACTTCTCTACCATATTTTTTAAACAGCGCCAGGATATGTGAAAGCTAAATCTGTGCAGTGGTATGGTATGATATTTGTATATGGCACTGAGTAAGGTACACTGTGAACAAGATAAGAACATTACATCTGTCTACATTTCACTCCATTGCCCTTCTCTTAAAAGAAGTCTGTCTTCCCATGGGCAAAGAAGTGATGCCCTCTGGTTTAATTTTGAACAAGTTTGCATTGTACTTCAGTACGAAAGTCCAATTTTAACAGTAAGGGTGTTGTCCTTCTACACTGAATATTTAGCTAGACTTTCATTTGTTCCCTCTGTTGCAGTTGCATCTCAGAATCTCAGTTATATTAGGATAAGGTTAAATATTATGTGAGAAGAAATGGAAGCAGTCACTGGCCTAACAAGCCCAGCTTCAATGCACAGAGCAGGCAGACACTGAGAATGGAACTGAACACAAATTTTCACATCTTGCCATTGCTAGTTGCAAGCTGGAACTTGTCTTTCTTGAATATTTGGATATGAATCCCCTGTACCAATCACATCCTTCCCCCTTAAGTATTTGGAAACTACTTTCCATGTTGCCTAATGGCTGTAACTCTTCAAAATATTATGTCTGTTCCCATTAAAAGTTGTCATTTGCTTCATCAGCACACATGGTACTTCATTAAAGTCTTTTTAAAAATTGTATCCTTGCTATTCTTCTCTGACTGAATCACCAATGAGTGAAACTGCTATTTCTGAATCCAAGACTCTGTATTCACAGCGTAATTTGCTATTTTGGAGCAATAGTCCCATATGGACTCATTATCTGGAAGAGTTAGCTTGTTAAATGGATGTACTGGAAAGGTCAATAGAAATGGAATTAAGGGGAATATTCGGTAGTCAGATTTTATTTTGCCAGGCTGTTTCATGTGTATGTGTGTAAGAAGGGCAGTTTCACAGCAAGTGTGGACTATGAAATCTTGGAGCTTTTTTGCCTAATTCTTCCTAATTTATAGAGTAATTATGTTGCAAATATGGAAAAGTTAATTTGTAGAGCCTTTCTATGCTAATTAAGTAAGACCAGTAAGAGATGCTTGCCTGGTAAGTGCCTTTTTTCTTCTGTTTCTAGCTGGTTTACATGGTTCCAGTCACCCTGTGTGTTGGTGTTATTAGTGCCTTCCAGCTATCAGCCTTCACTTTCCGAAAGAACTTGGCAGCCACTGTTCTCCTGCTGATACTCTTTGGGTATGTGATTGGAAATGCTACTACAGAATTATAAATTGTAAGAAATAAACAGAAATCTTTAGACTTGGTTGGCATCTGCTGCTGGATGCATGATTTTCTCTCTTTGGAAATGATTATGATTCAGCAAAAGACAGTAAGAAAACAGGCTGAAACATGAGTTTGAAAATTCCAGGCAGAACATGGAGGGAGATTTGCTCATGCATTGAAAAAAAAAAAAAAAATGGAGAAAAAAAAAAAAAAAGGACTAGAAATATCTCAGAAAATACTCAACCTGTTTAACAATCATTTGCTATTACAAATTGGTTGTATGTTATCTTCCAGAAAATGAGGGAATAATAACATAAGTCAGAATTTCAGTGATTAGCTGTGCAGAATATCATTAAGAAGGTAAAAAGTGGCTGTCTTTTATTACAGTTCTACCCATTTTCTGTAATTCTGTAATTTTACATAGCTCCAGGAATTTATATTTCCAATGAGAAATCTATCCAATATGGAGTACTGGGCTGGTTGGAGATTTGTCTCCAAATAGTACTGTGACAGAGGAAAGTCCTCCCATATCACTCTCTTGTTTAGTTTCATGTGAAAAAAAGTTATAAAAAGTTAAAATAACTGGTTAACGAGAGGATTAATTTTACTATAGAAATAGGGCTGTTGAGCCCTGGGCTCAATCAAACTATTGGTCTGTCTATTTTATTCCTTTAACTCTTCCTATGTGTGGTCCCAGGTGATGTGAGAAATGATGAATAGTTACACTATAAGCATTCTGAGAAGTTTTTTCCTTATCTCAAGCAACTAGTTGTTGCCATCTTTGTAGGGGGAAATGCATATCTTACAAGATAGATATTTAGATAATGAAATATAACTACTCCATGAAAGAATCACAGGGAAGGAAAGTAGAAAGGACCTTCTGCAAGATCAGGACATGTTCCATTGCAGGAAGGGTTTCAGATAAACACTTAAAAAAACCCCCCACCTTACTGTATTTAATCTTAAAACTTTTTTCAAGATCTCATGCCTCCAGTAACTCCTTTTTTTGAAAACTATTTCAGTGTCTCCATAGCTGGATGTATTCTTTGAAATTCCAGCCTAAGTTTATTTGGAGCCATACTTCATAATTTTTCTTCATCAAATGTTGTTTACAAGCCCAAACTACCCAAGTCCTCTCTTGTAAAAAGGCCTTCCTATTCCCTGGATAATTCTACTTATCATTTTTCCCTATAACTCCACTTTCAGTTCATCTTCCCTGGGCATGAGTGGACAGAATAGTATGTAATATTCTAGAGGACATGATGCCAAGATCTTGTAAATAACTCAGATGAAACATCCAAACACCATACTTTTCTCCTCTCTGTATCATTCTCGTCTTCCTCCTCCTTCCTTCTGCACTATTACCAATTGATTCCTTCAAGTTAAAGGCAGAAATTCTTATCAGTCTTAGTGCAAAGACTTTACACTACTAAATCTTATCCATGCGTTTTTTTTATTACCTTTACAACTGTTGAATCCTTGTAATCCAGTTGCTGTGACCCTAGTGTAAGAATAGGCATCTATAGAGATCTTAAATAAGCAACAAATGAATGATACTGTACACAGTTGTATGTCTGCTGAAGTCATGACATGTTTTCTCTGGTGTGCTATAGGCTTTGGTCCTGCCCACAGTGTGTGTACTGCTAAACCCTAGGAGCTAAGAGTTATGTGGCATTGTTTTAACTGAAATGTTGAGTTAAAGTTTGGATATTTCAGAAGAAACAAGCCTTGACTGAAAAGCTGGACTACCTTCTGAAAATTTTTTTGTTGACTGCAGATACAGCTTAATCATCTCAGCATAATCCCTCTTGTACTGTTCAACTTTGGCTGACATAACAAATACTATAGTGATTTTTAACAAGCAAGTCTATGTATTCAATGTGTATTAACTTGTATTAAAGATACAATAACTGTCAGTCAGTAAGTTTAACATGTCTCAAGGACACTGTGATAAATATCAGAGTTGCCACTCTTCCTATTCTACCCTTTACTCAGCCTAAATACACATTAAATGTGATGAAGCCTATTGTGGTCATTTTATCCTTCCCCAGTACTGTGCATGTAATTCTCATTTATCTGCATTCCATAATGCATTTTTTCCCTTTAAAATTTAATTTTTCTCTTCAGGGTACACTTGTGCAGCATTTCTGTTCTAGAATAAAGACAAAAATAGCCCAATTATATGAAAAAGTTAAGCTATGTGCCAGAAGGATATATGCTTGAAAGAATAATCAACTATTTCCTGGGGTGCTACTTTAAAACTGATTTCCTTTAAAAATATCACAGTCTCTTAACTAAACTGCATTTTTTCCTCTTTTAGCTGATAGCAGAAGTGTTTTATAGTGCAACTGCTTAAGCACTTTTGTCCAAAGTGCTCTATCTTTGATACTTGCATAACAAATTACAGCTGAAGCTGAAGAAAAAGAAAGTTAGGATAGAAATGTGTGACTGGCAGCTGCTTTAAAGGCTGCATTTGAACATCAAACAACTTTAATGTTCTGAAAGTCTTACTCGTTTCTTAGCAGGTATAAGCAAACAAATCAAATTTTGCTTTCATTTACAGCAGAGTAACAGCACTCTTAAATCATGTCTTTTTCCTGAGCTGTTTCCAAGGATGGACTTGGCTTGTATTTGCGGTATTGTAATTCAGAGCAAAACAGTGATTTTGGTTTTTACACAAAGGGAAGAAAAGATTGTGTGATTAAGACTGGCAGCAGGATGCTGAAAAGTATAATGTGATCTTGAATACTCACAATAATCATTTGAGACTCAAACATTAAGTGATTTAACCTTTATTTTCCTATAAACTGAGGATAGCATCACTGTTAATTCACAGCACAATTTGAAAGTTTGTTTCTTAAGGTAAAGGATTTTGGCATTCTTAGATGAAAGAAGTTCATTTGTAAAGTACACAATAATGAATTTAAAAGGGACTTTATGGCTCATAATCTAAACTACTGTTTAATGCAATGAAGAAGTGAATTCACAGATTTTTGGCTAGTTGCTTTTGCATTGAGCTCACCTTTAAAACTATTATATATACATA
>NW_009637366.1:59825-91432 GCF_000690535.1 Cariama cristata | reverse complement strand
ACCCATTTTAACGTGCCGCGGAGGGAGATCATGTCTTACTGCAGTGCCTCTGAGGGAGAGCAGAGCAAAGCGTTGGTCCCTTTTCCCGCCAGCGCCTTGCTGCAACGCAAACATTTTAGTTCTGCTTGCTGGGTTGTGGTTTGTTGGGTTTTGTTTGTTTGGTGTTTTTTTTTCTTTTTTTTTTCCTGTAGTGCGTAGCGATCTTTTTACAGAAAGGGCCGGGAAGCTTCATTATTTTGGGATACCTGATTTTAAGTTGTGGCAAGTGCTGCCGGGGATTCAGTATTGTGGTGTTGTGGGATGGAGCTCAGCGGTTCCTAGGCTGTGGTCTGTGAAATACCTGGGGTTTGCGTGGGAACCTCCGGGTTAGTTTGGGGTCGTTAATTTGTGTCAGGGGTGCCAAAAACGCAGCAGCGTTGAGAAGCTCAGAGCAGGAACAGCTGGGCCTGGCCTTGGGGCTGCTGTTAAATGTTATGAACCTCTGATTTGGAAAAATAAAAATGCAGGCTTATATATTATCCTTGAAGGGTCTAAATGAGCCAGTGGATTTTTATTACCTCTTATCCCCTGTTGTTTAAATAGAGAAGAAGAAAGTCCGCAGAAATGTACGTTGGTTTGCAGATGTTCTTCAAGCCAGGTATTTCCATCTAGTTACAACTCAATAAACACATGGCAGCTTCTCAGCCTGAAAAGAGTGGGAATGTTGCCCTGGCATCAGGTGATACAGTGAAATGGGGAGTTTCCTTTTTTTTCACGTCTGTCAAATGAGGTAGATTAGTTATATGAAAAAAAAAGTGTAATCCATTAATTTAACCCTATCAATGGTTAATGCTCCATGTTTGCTCATGAAATGGTGAGAATGGGGATATGTTTAGTAAAGATAACTGTGAAAGTCAGTGAAAAGTAGCTCTTTCCCAGGTAATAATTCTGTTTTGCATTTTTTGGTAAAAAATATTTTTATCTTAAAAAGTTAATTTTCAAAAGTGCGTGATCCTTTGAAAACCATCCCACCCCCCCATTAAAACTGTATTCTAAATTAAACCTGGGGAATTATCTGGTATTTAGAGCTATTGAAGGGTCACGCAAGTTGTATGTCAGGTGAACAGTACTATGTAAATTCCTTTTCTCATGCTTAATATATACACATACCCATGTACATACATACATATGTGTTTTGATGGATGTTCATCTAAACTGTCCTTAAAAACTCTTGGTGAAGGAGATCCCAGATATACTCTAGGTAATTAAATAATACAGTGGTTGTAACTGAATTAATGTTTTCTTTGAATCTTTGGAAGGAATGTGAATTTTTTAGGATGCTTCTGCAAGATTTGTGAAAACCTTGCAAACTGATCAAAATAGTAAGCATGTTTGCATTGGGCATCCTGAGTGTGTCAACTGCTCATGTTTGAACTGTTCAGACAGCTCTTGTGTCATGAGCGCACTGCAAAGGAGCATCTTTGACTTACTGTGCATGTACTGTGATAGAATCATAGAATTGTTTAGGTTGGGTTGGAAAAGACCTTTAAGATCATCGAGTCCAACAGTTATCCCAGTGGCTTATGCATTAAATTTGACTAGAGGAGCAATATGCTTAGTGTGTATGCTCAGATAATCTGTTTGGTGTGTACTGAATCTATTGCTTGTATTTGGGCTAGCATGTGTATGAATTGTAAAATACAGCTCGAATTTTTCCAGAGTATTATTGTTTTTCAGTGTTTTCTAATAGTGGTTTGTGATCAGTTCACTAATGAACTGTAAAGATGTAACATCTGCTATGTGTGAGATTATAAACAACAGTTACAAAAAACTGCCAAGTTCTAGGACTGAATTTAGTGTGTTTTTTATGTGGAATATAATAGGTGCTTTCCTGTGCTCCAAATCTTTGCATTCATTTATGTTCAATTGTTTCATTAAGGTACAGAGAGGTGGTGCCTTCAAATTCTGGACAACACTTTGTTTTCTTTTGTTGCTGTTGTCATAAATATTTTCTTCTTGAGCATGTGGAAGATGCTTTTGTGAGAATCTGAAATGTTCTTCTTGCAGAATTTTGAAGAGATGCTATTTGCTGTCGTAAATTGGAAACTACAATAATCTTTTCTTGTTTTCTTGTTTTGATAGGGCCACGCAGCCAGTGGTTGCTTTTCCTGCTGGATTCATCATGATAACTCCAGCTTTTGAACTGACCCAGGATCCGGATTTTCTTACAATAATAATCAAAGTACCTTATGCCAGAGCTTCAGAGTTTGATGTGTATTTTGAAGGGGAAGATTTTAAATTTTATGCTAAGCCATACTTTCTCAGGCAAGTACTGGGAGGATTTGAAAAAAAAAAAACCCTTTGTAAAATAAATAAGTCAGTAACGAATGAACTTCATTTTGGTCCCCTCAGAACATTCCTCATCTGCAGCTTTTACACTGTCAACCGCAGACAGCCCATTTTGTGCAAAGAATTGTGGGTTTTTTTTTTTTATAGATCTGACCTCTGTTTTGAGGCATTAAATCATTTTAAAGGGAGTTTAAAGAAATACTTGTAAAATTTACTTTGCAATAGATTTTTAATTGTAAAATGGCAAGACAATTCTCTGGATGTATGCAAGTCTTGTAGAATGAATATGTCTTTTCCCTGTTGAGAGCCAGATACAGTATATTTGGTGAAGAATGGATTGTGATGAGCTTCTAATAACATAAGCGGATAAAAGTTGTGTGAGTGGAGGCAGTAGGAAGTGAGGTTCCAGGCTGTATGTTTTTTCTAGATAGCAAGTTCCCCAGTACATTGTAGAAAAGGAACAAGAGGCAATCTTAATATGAAAGTGTTAAGAGAACCTTTGGCATGTAAGAGTTGACGAGCTATTAACCTTTCTTATTTTCTGTTTCCTGTATTTTTGGACATACTTCCCCTATATACATTAGTAGACCACAAGGAATTTTAGTGGACTGGTAGAATGCAGTGACTTAGTTATTCTGAGTAAGCAACGCAAGAACTCTGGATGAGTTTTCATATCCTCTCGTTGTGGGTTAGCTTAGATTCTGCAATTTTAAAACTCTTCGAAGGGTTACACATAGAGCCAAGGGCATCATCTCTGTGATGGCTGTGACCTTGTCCAAGCTGGGAAACCAGGAGTCACAAATTTTGTCTCTCTAGGATGCTGATCTCTTGTGCCAATAGTTAGGGGAAAAGATTTTTAAGTACATGGGGATTTAACTGCATGACTTCCATTACTATCAAAAGGAGTCATGTAGTTGAGTCCTTTGTGCTGCTTTTGGAACGTGCCTTACATTTTTATAGGCTGAGACATTAAGTTGCAGAATTAGTCAGGCATTTGATGAGGCATCTCGGTTTTTTGCCCACAGATTGACACTTCCTGGAAGAATTGTAGAAGATGGCAGAGAAAAAGCATCTTATGATACGGAGAAAGGTATTAGTTAATGTTATTAGTAGATGTGTCATTAAAAATGCTACTGACTCTCCAGTAATTTATAGTTTGCTGCACTAGAATTGCATGGAACTTTAGTGAAGTATATGATACTGTAAACGAATGTAAAGTTTCTCCTGTGTTATGTAGTATAAAAAAATCTTGCTTAGGATTTATTGTATGTACTTAGGCTATCCTTAAGCACAAAGGACATGTTCAGAACTATCCCAGTAATGGAAAAATTATGTACAATCTTCTTCAAGGCCTGTAGGGACTAGACATGTTACTGTAAGAAAGATCATTAGTCTAGTAAACCTGCGAAGTCAGGTAGTGCCGAGTAGAAATGAGATAATCCTGAAGCAGTCTCTTGGCTACGTCTTAAGGGAGAAGACGTTGACGTTTCTCCACACTTCAAGGTGGATGGTATTTCTGGAAAAAAAAATGTACCTTCTGGAATTAATGTATTCGTTAAAAAAAACCCAGTAATAAAACCTAAATTTTGCTTCTTGCAAAGCCTTTGTTATGTGCTTGACTTAAGACAGTAATCAGATTGCTGAATGTAGTTTCCTATGATCTTCTGTTGACTGATTGATTGGTGGAAGGATTAGAAGTAAAATAAAGCTTGTATTCTGTTGGTTTGTGTTTATACAATGTGAGTCAAGAGACCACAACAGGTTAAATATTCTCTTTCGTGCTTTATCATTAAAATCTTTGATTTTTGTGAAACTTGTGAAGTAAGATAAAAAGCACGCACAGAGATTGATGCATAATAAAATGCTACCTGCATGTGTCCTAGTTTCTGTGAACCTTTTTCATTAGAGGAGAAATGCACATTTTTGTTTGTCTTGGATATTTTAATGTAATAACTATATTCTGACTTTCCTTTAAGGAACTTTTACAATTCGGTTACCTAAGGAGGTTCCTGGCAAATATTTTGAGGGACTGGACATGCTGACATCTCTTTTAGCACCAAAGAAATCAAGATCAGCAAAACCTTTAGTAGAGGAGATAGGTATGACAAAAAAATCTTGTTTATACTAGTGATACATGTACATAATGAAATAGTTATAGATCTACATAATGATACATGTAGAAAAATACGGTATTTCTGTTATTGTTTAGTCCAAGGTATGAGAAGGGTGTGAATGAATTTGAAAGTATGGGTAAGTACAGGAATAAATGTGTTGTAGGTAATATACGTGCCATCTTTATAGACTTAGTTATGTTTACGTTTTTCCAAAATGTGCTTAACATATGCTAATCCTCTGTAGGTCTTTGTACCCCTCTAGTGGCTGTACCATACACACACATTTGAGTCTTGTGCTTCCTACAAACTACCACAACTGGACTTTTAGCTCAAATGGTAGAAGCTAATTAAAGTCACAGGTTCTAGTGGATGGCTTGCTTAACATCAGTATTTAACAGCCAAGAATGTTTGACTGTCTGTGTTTATTTTTTTAATACCTATCTTAAATTATTGATAACACCACTTTGCTCCTGTCAGGGTTCTCTTAGCATCAAATTCTGATCTTTTTGAAATCAGTGGAACAATTATTCCAGTCTTTGATGGAGTATACTTAAAAACTTTAGTATTCTTGGTCTTAGTTTTTGACCTGTATGACCCAGTGTTGTATAAGATTTCTTAAAAGATGTATTAAAATGAGAAAGGATTATTGTTTTATTGGTGTTTGCTTTTCTGTTAAATCATATATATTTTCTGTGTAATAATTTTCTTTCTCTGACCATGCAATATATACAGCTGCCTCTGCTGAGTTATCTGAGGAGGAAGAAGAATTTGACTGGGAAATAGAGCAGACCCCTTACAAAGAGAGTGCAGAAAGCACTTTACCACTACAGTACCGCTATGGATTTGGGAATTTGCGGTCGGGGGTGTTCCAGCGGCTGCAGGTAGATGCATTTTTGTCTTTTCCTATCATAAAAGTTCTGGGTAGGGTAGGCTTCTTGGCTCATTCCATGCTCTCCTTTATCCCATTCGGTGACTAAGAATATTCTGCTTTTGCATGTGGTAGTACAGACAAATCCTTGTTTCTGCAGAAGTAGGGGGTGGTTGAGACTGAGTTGATAGTGTAGTAGAGTCGATGGACCGATCTGTTTCTGCAATAATTTCAGTCTTAGAGGAAAGGGCTGAATGAGGTCCTTGGTAAAAATGGCCTCCGGAGATTCAGCTAGCCTGTGAGGGCACGGAGAAAAAGGCATATATGAAGTAGGCCACGTGCCAGGTGAATAGTTCTGGCAAACTGCAAAGAGTCTGCAGGCTGTTAACAGTCTGCTGTTAACACTTTTACTTTATATTTGGTGTTGTCTTCTATTCTGACTTCAAACATACTTAATGTCGATATACAGTACATTTCAGATGCCATGAATTTTAATTTATAGGTCATGTTATGGTTGTTACATTAAAATTTTTTCATTGTCAAATTCATGGTAATATTTTCTTTGTACTTTTTATTTTAGACGTGATTTTCTCACAAGACAGTAGCTTTTGAAGTGTGCACTCTTCAAGGTGTCTGCCCACCGGGTATCTGTGGGATTTACTAGGGTTACGGTGATGCAGTGCAATTTGCTTTTGTGGATTATTTGGTAGGATAGGAGCTTTAAAATGTAGTTGCTTTGCTCTTGTGCATTCAGCAGTTTCTTTAATTCATGAACAGATTGAAGCTGATCTACAACCTGTAGCATGTTAGGTAGTATAATAATATTCATAGTATACAGGGCTTTTATTAAAACAGTAGATGATAATTTTTTGTAGTGTTCTTACTCTAAGCCACGTAAGTTGTAGCTTTTTAAAGCAACTTAATTATGTAACTCTCATTATTGTATGAATTGTAGTATTTTCAGGGTTTGGAGCAGAAGGATTGCTATTTGTGGAGAAAGTATTTACATTCTGTTAGGATATATACACTAGTTTATTACCATGAAATTAATGAAGTTCATTTCCCATCAGTATTAGTGTACCACTACTTAATGATACTTAAAAGGGCACTGCAATTGCCCATTAATTAATGTATGGCCACTTTAGAGTGTGAGAATAATCTCAAAAGTTGCAAGAACAGTATCTATGATTTTTGTCTTGTCTTTGTTGTGGTTGTATTCTTTTGTCAAACATCGCAAATTTTACTGTAATGCAAAATAACTTTCCTGCCTTATGATAAAATGGCCTGAATAAGCTTCATAGTAACATGAATTCTAAGGAGCTTCAAATAATTGAATTTCCTTGGAATTTTGATGTTTTATTTGCACAATGGAGCCTGAATTTGGAAGATTTTAGGGAGGTTGAAGAGCAGCTAGGGATTTCAATGTAATGCTGATAAGTATCCTTCCTAAACTCTTACTAAATAAATCTTGCATATGATATTTGTAGCTTGGTCCTATAATTTTGGTTCCATTTGCAGGATGAACTCAGTGATGTTATTGACGTTAAGGATCCAGACCAAACTCCTGTAGATGAACGTAGGAGGAAACGCCTGGCAGCTGAGGTTGCCAAATTTGAGCCTGATCATTACCTGTGAGTATTGATTTACTTCACCTGGTCAAGTAAAAGTTATATATTCACTTTTTCTTTTCATAAATGATTGGTTTTGAGATCACTTTTGGAAATACTACCTTAACTTTTGATTTGTCTCTTTCACAGCAGGCCTTAGAAAGGTATTCTTAAGTGTGACACTGACACAAGACATTGCTTATCTGTTTTGGGGTTACTCTACTGTTTAATTACTGCTTAAATCTGTATTCAAGCAGGGGCTGCTGTGAACTGTTGCAGAACTTTGTTTCATAGTTCACCTCTTCAGCAGCTGAGTAGCCAAATCCTGCCAGCATTTTGGGTTGTAGATGTCAGAAATTTGTTTTCCCCTTGTGAAACAAGGATTACTGAACCATCCTGGTCTATGAGGAAGTAAATTTGAGTTCTGAAGTTATGAAGACCTTGTCTAGGCCACTTTGTTTTTTGCCTTCATCACTTGAAACCTTTTTTACTGCAGAATAAGAAAAGTTCCAAATCAAGACTTTGTGTTTCTTTGTGCTTCATATACTGAAGGTGAAAATGGTTCTTCATGCCTTTCAAGTTGGAGTATTTCAGGTTAAGTTAGGTTCAGAAACTTCCAGATAAGTAAATAGAATTGAAGCCATGAGATCTATTAATACAGTGATTCCTGTAAGATTGATTTAGTGGGAGAAGAGTGTAGTCCCCAGTAAGAAGAATTAGTACTTGTGGTGTGGTTTGTTAGGGAGAGGTAGGCTTAACCCATTTTGAGTTGTTTCAGACAGTGTCTTTGCAAACTTGGAATTTTTCCCCAGTCATGTCTTTCAGAGGCAACTGCATGTCTTTCTGCAGCACATAGAAAAGCTTTCTTGAAACATCACTTGGAAGTACATTTCACTAGAACTGCAGTAATTCCTAACCTGTAATGTGATGCAGATTACGGTAATTCTAAGTTTCCGTCTTAGACCGTGTTCTAGCCTGACAGATGAGCTACAACCATTTAGTGTAACGGCTGTGTTTTGGGTGCTTCAGAACAGATGATACCAACCTGTTGTCAACAAAAAATGTTTTCCTATGTACCCTGATGAGAAGGATAGCTCTGGGAGAAATGGTAACAAACAAAAGTGTTCTGTTGCCTTTGAGGAAAATGTGCACTGGCTGGTATCTTTAAGTTACTTTATAAAGACACCAAAGGAAGGCATCAAAAAATCTGTCAGTGTGAGAGTGAAGCAAATTACATTCTGTGTTCAGTAGACTGGGCAGATTTTGTATGATGATTAAGAAGGTATTAAGAAATTGCCTGCATTTTTTTCCATTTCTCAGTATTTATACTATTGTTTGGCTTGAAGAAAAAGCTAAACTGATAAGAGGATGGTTAGAACTTCAATCCTTTAGTATAAATCCTCCCAGAATTACTATATTGAGATTTTTACCACGGTGCCTTTGTGCTGAGATGGAGGTAATCTGGCTTCCATAATTCATGTACAACTCTTCTTTTTCTACCTTGCTACAGCATGCCTTTGTTTACCTAAAAGTCAATCCCTATCCCTACTTAATCTTTGCCCTTCAGCTGCGTGCCCTTCCTCCCCAAAGTATATGCCATTTTAAAGTGAGAGGGTTTCCCAGTAAAATCAGGTTTGCTGCCAGTGACATTCTCCGAGAAGTCTTCTTTTTGGAATGTTTTCCTTTAGATTCATCCAGAATGCATCAGGTTTGTTCACCTTCATGTCACGCTGCAAGCTCATCAATTTCCTGGGCTTCTGGGTAGCTCGGGAAAGGTGGAAGAAGTAAGGAGGGGGTACTGTAAGATAAGAGAATATAGTTTATGCTTTTAGTAATGATTATTTTGTGGTTTTAAGTCAAAGAACATATTTCTATTGTATGGAAAATAGCCTGGAGCCAAGTCAGATGTATTCTATGTACGCATTAAAATATAAAAATATACCCATATACCCATATACACTATAAACTGAAATAAATAGCATATGGCTTTTTTTTTTTTTTCCCCTAGAGCTGATTTTTTTGAAGATGAAGCTATTCAGCATGTTTTAAAGTACAAACCATGGTGGGTTGATGCTCATAAAAAGATGACAGCCTTGCAGGGAGAAAGTCGTCAGGAAAATGAGACTTGTACATTTGGTGAGAACATATATATATATATGTATATATATATACACACACACACATACCTGTTGCTCAAATGATAATTGCTATGATGCCATGTTATGTTCTAGGTTATTGTTCTTAAAGGAAAGAGTATGGTTTTACCCTACAATTTTCAGTCTTAACCATTCTTCATAGAGGAGGATTCTTTTACTTCTCTTGTCCTCAAAGAAAAAAATTTTTCTCTGAGGAACAGTTATATACTGAAATCTTTGAGGCAGTTGTGTGCGGAGCGGTTGAAAGTATGTTATAAAGTGGTCATTTCATCTTAAGCTTTTATCCGTTATGTAGCGTAGTGCATGGTCTCTTTTTGTCTGCATAACAAATTTTGGAGTTAACTGTTTGTAAAGGCCATTATAGAATTTGAGGTATCTATTGTTGAAGAAAAAATTCCTTTTTAAGGGTACGCTGTAATCTTTGATTTCAAAGGAGCTGCTACTGTCAGTAAGTCATGGATCTGAAATTAAATCAAACCTATTTTTGTGTAGTGGTTGTAATAGCTAGAAAATGGGTCCTTTGTTGCTGGTGCTTATCTCCTTTTTTTTTTTAGATTTTTGGAGTAACTGTTCTCGTATCTTCAGTGGAAAAATAGTCAAAACTATTCCTTGTGCCTACTTCCAAATATGATGCAGACACTTCACAGCAAGTTTTCCAAGAATCAGCTGTGGAAGAGTGTACTAATATCAGCCCTTATCAGCCCGTTTGATGAGCACCTTTTCTGTAGGATGTTTTGTTTTATTTACACAGTACCACAGAGCTCGTGGGATTTATTACTCTACTGTTATTTTTATGGGTCTTGGAGACTTTTTTTCGAAGGAAAATCTTTGTGTCTTTTTAGGAACTAAAAGGAATGGTTTCAGGTTTAGTAGATGACCTTGTAACAGTACTGTTAACAGGTAACTGAGATTACCATTCTGTACACAGTAATTGCAGAGAGCATTACAAGTTACTATTATGCATATTCTTTTATTGTCCTTTGTTCATTTCCTATGTAGTATGAAAATCCAATATTACTAAAGTAGATAATGATAATCCCTTCACTAGAGGTTCTTAACAAATATTAATGCACTAATAATACCTACACTTTCACATTTTCTACAGGAGAACAATGGAATTTGGGTAAATGTTGTGTATTTTACTGTGAATGTAATCTGATCTTCATTATTAGTCTCTTTTCAGCATCTGAAGCCAGAAATTGTTAATTATATCCATCATAAGCATTTGATTTATAAAGGGTTGGACAACGGTACAAGAGGCTTGAAAATAGAATAATGAGGGGTTTTTTTGTTTGTTTGTTTTCACCCATTCACTCCTTAGTAAATGAAACACTGCTATTGTTTGTGTGTGTTAAGGAATATAATGAAATTGAAGAGCTGCTAGATGATTTTATCAATAAGAATATTTTTACTGCAAATTGAGATTCTGAGGAAAACCACATAGGTGTGTTGCTGGGTTTTAGAGGCAACAACAAACTACTCAAAAGCCCGGCAAGCCTACTAGTGAAAGTTACGCAGAAAATGGGGCCACATAAAAGATCATCTTTTCTCTAAACTGTTTGTTCTAACAGATATATATTTAGTAAGGATAATAAAAAAAATTTAGTCTGACCTTCGTATGGCTGAGTGAAGAGGCTCGTGTAGTGTGGATCTGGAGGAAATTTAAGTAACCTAAAAGGTTATATGGTGTTTGGGTTATGTTAATGACAACAACCCACCCTTCCCCTTAGAAAGACCTTAGTTCTGGTAACACTGTTACTGCTGTTTGAATGGCAACAGCGGCTGGGGGTGGCAAGCGGCTGAGTGAGGATCTGAAACCGTTGGAGGTTCCTAAACCTGAGTGGATTGTGGTGAAAGAAACCACCATGAGAGGGAGTACAGGTTCCACTTCAAGGTCTGTTATGAATGGAATTACAAAGGGCAGGAGGTGGGTCAAGGCTGTTGGACCTGGAATCTGGTCATCAGTAGGATGAGTTCCCGGTGGGTTTATGTTGCTTTTCTGCTTTATCCGATCAAAGGGATGGTCCAGCTAATCTGAGTTACAGACTCAGGAATTCTTACAAGCTGAATGCAATTTGACTGCATATCTGCATTAATAGGTATTCCAATATGCATGCTTAGTGAGTGGAAATTGCACAGAAAAGACACATAAAAGAAACAAGGACTGTGCTAAGTGAAGGGCTTTCTTTACTACTTGAGAAATTTTATGTTATTTCCACTAGAACTGGAGAGAAGTCTGTGTTAAGTCAAGGTGCACTATACAGCTAGAAGGACAAGGAGGCTGTCATTGGTATTAGAGTGTGCTTGTAGTAAGAAGCCTTTGAACACTAGTGCTTAGCTATAAAAAGCCAAAGGGTGCTCAAGTACGGGAAGCTCTAGGGGCACAAGCATTACACGTATTGTAGTATGTTTCAGATGTTTTATGGAGTGATGTGTAGTGATTCTTTCAGCCTGTGTATGCATATATGTATCTGCAGGTAGATGTGAGGTCAAACTTTTTATTATAAAAATTGGATACAAATGTCCGGTGTTTAATTTTGAACCTGTTCAAGGGCATAAAGAAGGAGAGATTGAAACCTTCATGCGGTTTCTTTTTATTGCTTGTGGAAAAGAGGCATCAAATGAAGAGTACCCAGATTTCTTCTTCTTCCTGCATTCCAAATTCTTGTCTTACGTTAAGGAAAGCATCTAAAATAAGGTAATTTCTGCCGTCTTCCATGATGAGGACTTCCAAGCATACAGCTTGTAAAGAGACTTCAAATATTGGGGTGTTTAAAGTGTGTACCACTTGTGGCAGGTGTACTGCCACGGCCAGCTTGCATAGACATTTGTCTGTCCTGTGCAAAGGGAGGTTACGTTCTTGATTGAACATGTGGTGTCCAAAGCTATTACACAAGAATATGGAAACTGAGAGATGTGATGGAAATCACATGCTGTCAGATGTGCAGCATCTTGTACTGAGGAAGTCTGCTACCCTCAAACGTGAAATGGTGTATCTTTTTATGGCGTTTTTTATTGAAGGTAAATGACTGATAAGACAAGAAGGTAGGAATGGTAATGTTAAAAATGATGGTAGATGACAGTACAGGCTACCACACTATTGGGGGATAGGTGCTAGAATTTGACACCTGGTACCTTTAAAGTCCCTGGATTTTGTGCTGTGTTACTGCTTCTGTTAGGACACTTCCCACCTACAGAGTGTCTGGGGAATCAGGAATGGCATCGGGAACAGACTTCTCAAGTTACTACATGGGAAAGTGTCATAAAAATGAGCAGGTTCTTTACAAGTATATTTTCTTAATCAGAAACTCTGAACCAAGAGAATTATTTTTTTTTGTTTCTTCCTTTTGCTGATTCGTATTTATGTCCTTTTGTTTTTTACCTTCATTGCTTTCTTGGAACCAAAAACTTGATTACTTTTGTCTTTATAATGTCTTCGGCTACAAGGAGCAATTAGAAATACAGATCACTGCTGGGTTTTGTTTTTTTTTTAATCCTTTGCATGGCTTTACAATTAACTGAAGATTTTGTTTGGTTGACCACTGCTCTTACTTTAATCCCTGATTATTCTCTCTTGTTTTTACATCATCAGGTTTTTTTAATGTCTCATTACCAGATTTTTTTCTTTTCAGATCAGCTGTTCTCATTAGCATTTAAAGTCTTCAGCTCTCTTCTGTCCTCACCTTAAATCTATTTTTATTTAACCTTTTTACTTTTTCTTCAGCTTGTGTGCATGGTGTGTGTATTTTGTCTCTTTTAATTTCTTCTTTTATTGTCCTAAGTGTCTCTTCTTTCTTTTGTCCATTTTTACATTTTACTGTGATTGTTTCTTCTTGCCCTTTGTGGGTTTTTTGTTTGTTTATTTCCCCTCTAGGCTTGTTAGCCACTGGGCAGGTAAGATTATTGCCTTTGCAGTATGGCTGAGGAACACTAGAGAACAGGTTTCACCATCCTGTTTGTACCAAAATACCTTTTTTGGAGTGAACATTTTCTAAAGCTGAAAGGCCCAGATTTTGTTCGTGCTTACAATGTCTAATGCTAGTCAAGTAGTACTCCATAAAGCCTAACTAATTACGCAGCCTTTCCCGTGAGGGAATAAAACTTTTGCAAAGCTTACTTTCTGCTGCTGCTGAAGTTTACATTGGAGTCCTGCTTCTACAGATCCCAGATGAAAGGTTTTGTATTTTGTAACAGTCACGTTCAACTTAGCTGAAAGTTAATTTTTATTCTACTTCAAAGTGCACAACTGTAAAACCCCCTTTTTAGGCAACACAATAATCTTCAAGGGCTCAGGCTGACATATGTATTTAATGTAACATTTATATGCTCCAGGGATAATTTATTTTGTTTACAGTAACCTGTCATGGTTACCAGTGACCATTCTCTTTCTGATTTCTTTATAGAGCGAGAAGCAATTTCTTTTTAAAGATCCATCTTTGAGTAGGGCTCTGCTCAAATAGATACTATTACTGGTAGATTCATAAGCTTAAGATGAATCACTTTTCTTTTTTTATCGGATTTCTGCAATTGTTCTGTCTGCCTGTTTTACTCGACCTTCCAGGCCTTTGCAGCATGTGTACCTTCTGGCATTGTTCTGCTGCAAAACAAGTGTTTTTCATGTGAGGAAGGGATGCTCTTTATTCATGCAAAATTCTTAACATATAAATGATAGGTCTCTATTGTAAAGTATCTCAGATTTTAAAAGGCAAGAACAGTAAGACCTGGAAGAAAGAATGATGTATGGTTTATAGAAACTGCAGATTTGTTAAAGAATAATGACAAAAATTAGCATGAAGGAAACTGTGAGATCCAGGAAGGACTGTCCAAGTCCAGTGACTTTATGGAGAATTCCTGGAAGAAGAAGGTCAGAAGTGATACAGAGGAAATGTGCTGTAAATGTTGATTTGAGAATCCGTGAACAAGGAAAAGAGTGCTTTTACTGAATCTTCAGTGCCATCTTTTTAGATTCTGTAGACTCCATACAGGAAAGAGGTGTTACCAGCATGTCAGTACTGTGGAAAGTTTCAGTAGCCTTTCATACCTTATCAGATAGCAACCAATTCAAGCACAAGAGACAAATCAACAGAAAATCAGCTTCATTAGGTCAGTTACTCATTTAAGTTTACAATACTATTATCAAATATTTTTAAGGCAGTATCCAGCAGTGGGGGAAGTGCTGATCCTGAGCAAAGCCGTTGAGTGTCTTTCTAGTCAGAGTAGTGCTGCCTTTCCTCTTTTAATGTCTTAGGAAGAGCTTGAAAAGAAGAGATACTTGTTCGCTACTGATTAAAATCAATAGCTAACTTTATTCCTGACTAATGTGCTCTCTGCTGACTAATCTCCTCCTTCATCTGCTGTTGCTGATTCCTTAACTTACAGGGATAGAAGTACACATTTAAAACCCTTAATATAGTAGCATAATATTTTAGTTAACAAAAAATAAAAAAGACAGAGAGGGAGGAATCAGTTCTGCTTAGTTATTTTCATTTGAGATAGCTGTGGAATTCAAGACTTAGCTTGACAGGACCATAAGCCAAGGCTCTGCTTTCACCAGGCGGCTAGACCAGCTGATTACCAGAGGTCCTTCCTGACCTATACTTTTCTGTAATTTTCTGAGTCTGACCACTGAGTCAGCTATCTGTCTAGATAGCACATTTTATCTAAGTACCCCTAACACATTTAGAACTGTAAGTGTCATAGTAGTCTTGAGATACAGATCTTACACTGGCTTGATTTAAGTGATGTGATCGGCAGCGTAAAACATCAGTAAGGCCGTAACAAAACACCCTTTAGCTGTCAGATCTCATCCTCCCCTTTAGAGATTAAACTGTACTTCATTGACAGTCGGGTACTGAAGGGCAATTTAAAATATGTTTATTTTAACGTAAGGAGTGGCTAGTTTAAAATAAGTAAAAGAGGGGATTAAAAAGTAAGAGTAATCTCGTAGTACCATCTATCAGTAACTTTGTGAGATTAATTTGTTTCTTTTAGACCTATCTATATTAATACACAGCTATACAGTGGCTAGAAGAAGCATGATTTTGGCACTGTCAAATGTACAAAACACTTTAAAATCAAACTTAAGGAAAACTTGCAAATTTATTACTTGATAAGTAGCAGCAGATGCCGCTTTGCATTAGATTAATATTAATTACTGTACAGATTGTTAGATAAAACATTGTTAACGCAAGTGTACAAAAGTGTGCGGGCTTAATATAGCAGAAAATGTAGCTATGGTTTTACTTGTTCTGTTAATCTTATACTATGTACTTGTAGTTTTGAATTGGGAAAACAAAGTAGGTGGTGGTTTTGAGCTGTTAATGAGTTTCAGGCCTGGATAACCTATTATTCAAAAACTTTAAGGAATGGATAGATATTTATTTGTAAAATTGAAGTATTTTCTTCAGAGAGAGAAATTTTATTTAGAGCACCTGGCACTTTGCAGTGAGTTAATGAACATCTTGTAACATTTACCTTTGAGAATTGTCTAGTCTACCTCTTGTTTGCTGTTGTCTAGTAGATTTGTAATTTCTGTGTTTATGGTCCAATTGTGTATGTTATGATGCTTCAGAGAGTTTGCATTTTAGAGGAAGAAAACTATTTCCTATGTTTCATGAACTTCACTGGGAGTTTCTTTGCTGTCTACTTAGAAGGGAAGTATAGTTCATATTGATGTATTCTTCTAGAATGTGGATTTTAGGGAATCTAGAAACACTTGTTGGTAAAACTTTAAAAAGTAAATTCTTTTGCTCTCAGTGTTGGACTGTTTCTATCTCTGATGATGAGAGAGGTTGATTTTGATCAGCTATGGGACAAAAACAAACTTCAGATTGTAGTCACTGATTAAGAAGAGTGGATTCTCGGTAGTGGATCCAGTATTGAATATAATGAGTTTCTGAAGGAGAACAGTTGCATTCCTCATGTGGGCATCTTGACTGCGAACTGTAGCAAGCACTTTGAGGTGGGCCTAGAAATGTGAGAGTGCTGGCATAACTGTTTAACAAGTATTCTGTCTGTAATAGATTCTTATGTGCTTTGAGGGAATTATTTTGCTGCTTTGTAATTTCTTCATTACTGTAGTCATCAGAAGTGATTTTAAGCTTTGTGAATCTGATCTGCTGCAGTAGTCTTTGCTAACAAACTTTTGGCTGTTTGTTTTTCAGAATTGCTTTTCCATCTTTAGCTTCAGTTTCACCTCCCCTCTCTTTTGTGCTTCTCTTCAGGATGAAAGTGCTACTTGCATATGATTTTATAACAAATTGTGTTGTATTCCAGCAGAGGGTTTTCTAGTGAAAACTAGCTGAAACTGGAAATGCCTTTTTTCCTTTTTTTTTTCTTTCCAATTTTCTTTCTGCCTTTTTTCTTTCCAATTGGACCTTCTTCTAACTGTAAACACCCTGTTGTGATACCTCATTAAACCCACACTACTGTAGCAACTTACAAAGTAGTTTTATGTTTTTCAGAAACGTATTTTTTTTCAAATACACTACAACATTGCACATATGGTTATATGGATAGTTTTAATATGAATGATAGAGGTGACTCACTGAAGAATCAATGCTATTTAAGAACTTACAAAGAAATTTGCTGATAGAATGTATCTATATACATCATCTGTACTTGTGATTTAAGGGGTAATACTGAACTGCACTGCATTAACAGAAAAACAGAGTTAGAACTGCCATAGTCTTGCTAAATTGTCACTTTGTGCTAGATCATAGCAAGTAGAAGAGATTGGCTTTCTTGAGGAGATATAAAAGCTGGAATTTCTTTTTGTGGGAGCTTGTAAGTAAATGGAGACTGGCTTGACTCCAGAGAAATGTTTAGCTCATGAAGAAGTTTCCATAAGAATTTAAAGCAAGTGTTTCATGGTTATGAAACTGATAGAAACATTAAAAAAGTTCATAAAGAAGAAACATTCAAAAATGTTTCTCCTAATTTGTAATTTTATATCTTCAGATGAGGTGTGTGCATATGTACGTGCCTTTGGCATCACAAACATTTGCTTCAAAACATGTCATAAAATTAGAAAGCTTGTAGAAAGCTCCTGGGATAAAGAAGATCACATGTCTTATAGGCGGATTGTATCCCTGAGAATGTGGATTGTGTAAAATGATGATGAGCAATGTTTGAGGAGAAATATCTACGAGCACACTTGAATCATCACCCTTATGATGGAGAAATGGGTAAAGGGTGTAAAAAGGAGCTTGGTTTGCTAGGAGTTGTAACCTTTTCTTTCTGTAACCCGTGCTGTAACGCTCCCCCCTCCCAGGGATTTAGCTGCTTGTGTCCCAAGGGTCCAGGGCTCTGGATTATGGGATATGCCCAGCTGCATGACCTTGGCTCACGCGGCTCAGAAAGAGCTGTGAGGCGCTCTGCAGAAAAATAAGAACAGTAAAATTGCAGCTGGGATTGTTGAGACAAGATCGTTAGTGGCTCAAGGATTCCAGAGGTAAATACCAATGTGGAAGATACAAGATCCTAAACTGGAAACACAGGGAATCAAGTTGGGGCAGGAATCACTGGGTTATCAGGTCAAGTTGTTAGTGCTGATGAAGCTGATGGAAGATGATGGCTCAGCAATATTTAGGGATCTGTCTTGGGGACCCACAAAGGCTGACCCTTCCCAGCTGCCTGCCTGGCTAGCAAAGCACCTGAAGAGTCCTTATCAGGGATGATGAACATATTAATGCTTAAAGCCAGTATCACATCCTCATCTTAATGTGTTAACCGTTAATTGTTTTACACTTTTAAGTTTGTACATCTTGCCTACAGCTTTTCTCTGCCCCCAGCGGAGTATGCCAGAACATAGTGACTCAAAAAAGGGGTGGTAAAAGAATAATTGAAGAGAGATTTTGGTATTAATTGTAAGGTTTTGTTTTCAACCCCCCTCCCCACCCCTAGAATAAATAAATAATAAAAATTCAGTTATTAGGGGGGTTAGGGGGTACATCATGTATCTACCCCTAGTGCTTAGGGCTTCTTTTCAAAGTGTAACAAGAGTGCTGCACTAAGATTATTCTTGTCATCACAGAAATCTCCTTCAATGAGTGGTATTTTAAACTTGGGCTGGTTCCTATGTTGCTGGTACTTGAACAAATCGTGGAGTGGGACTTCCTCAATGCAACAAAGCATCAGCTGTCAAGCTCCTAATACTTCTTTCTCCTGTCAAGTCACCTCACACCTGTAACTTTCTTCTATGGTGTGACCAAAATGTGCTCGCTCCATCTATCCTATTCAGGAAATCAGAGCCTGTTGACATGAAATGCCTGCACTCCATGCCGCTTGCATGAAAATCTCTCAGCTGTGGCTTCTGGCTGTTTTAATTGTGCTAAATGACTTCTTGATTTACTTTGAGTTTGTACAGAGGTGGCTTCTAGTCAGTTATCTACTTAATCTCTACTGTTACTTCAAGGCAATTCTGCCATCCTTTCTGAAGTGTTTTAAGTACTCTTCAGAAGGATTATCATTCAATACTGCCATGTCTATAGCACTGTTTCCTAGAGAAATTCATTGATGCATTGTCACAGCATGCCTGGGATGTTGTTGTTGTCCTCTTCCTTATCTGTCCCAAAGAGAAAGTGCTAGGTGAGAAGATTCTTTGGGTTGGCTCAGTATAGCTGTTCTTAACTAAATGAGGTACACTGAAGATAAGAAAATATGATGGTCACTGATGGTGGATACCATAACCCTTTGGAAGGAGATGCAGCTTTCATACCAACATTGGTGGGGATAGGATTTTGATCTTTGATCTTCCTCAGACACTGGAAGGATATCAGACAGCATAAACAAAGCTCCTAAATCATGCCTAGGTCATGAGTTGAAGTTGATGAGACTTGGAAACACAGAATAATACCTTTCCTTTTTTTTTTTCCCTTCCCTATTTCTTTAGTTCTTACTCTTTTCTACAAGAAAATATATTTGGTTTTGCTATCCCATTTTCTTATTTTTATCCCTTACAATGTGGACTTAAACTTCAGTTTACTCAGATCGTAATTGTGCTTTTACCTCTGTATAGGATACCCAGGTGTCCACAGAAATCCTTGGCACTTTCAGAAGGGTTAAAAATTACCAGTGCGTACATGCAGTAGGTTGCAGGGCTGGCACTTGACTTTGAAAGGAATATATGAGAGTTTAATAAAAATCAAAAATGAACGTAAGAATGATTTAGGCTTTTTCTTGAGTGATGAGTGACTTGTGATTAGTTACATGCTTCTTTTTAAAGAGACTGTTGAAGTAGTATTACCACCTATTAAAATGAATGTGCCAGCTTTAAATTCATGATCAATTATCCTCTTACTTTTTATAGTTGTCTTCTCTGAGGAAGAGAGAGAGCAGTTGAGAAAGTTCACAAATAAATCTTATCTTCTGGACAAAAGAAGCCGTCATCATGTATATCTTGGTTTAATTGATATCCTTCTGGCATACTGCTATGAAATCTGTGTCAATGAAGGAGAAAAGAATGTAAGTTAAAAAAATTTAAAAAATAAAATTTTAGTATGTTTTAGGAACCTAGTGCTGGGCCCTGTACTGTCATTTAGGAAACTTACCTTTTAAAGTGAACTTACTTCCAAGCATTAAAAATACATAATTGAGTAAGTTAAAATGAAGATTTTGTATCTCTGGATTGAGCTGTTGGGATGCATGTGGGGATTAATGTGATTTCTAAATATTCCTGTTCTTCTGGAGCAGCATTTTAGCTGTAGGAGAGAAGGGGCGTTGCAGGAGACACCAGACAATTCTGTTTGTTTCTGATTTGGTGTTGTGATGTGTCTTGATTTACGTAAATGCAGATTTCACAAAATAATTGTTCTTTTATATCGGTGATTCTTCCTTCTGTTTTTTGGACAGTTCCATAATAGGTATGTTTGTATTAACACCACTACTGATTTAGATTCTGAAAAAGCATGAGAAATCATTACGTCTGTAGGACTGAAACTGTGTTTAGTGTTTTGTATAGGCTACCATTATATGCCTTTAACAAAAGTGATCTTTCTTAGCATTTTTTGTGGGGTTTTATGAAAGTGATCTCTTTTAGCATTTTTTGTGGTTTTTTTTTTTGTTTGGTTTGGGTGTTTTGTGGTGTTTTTTTGTTTGTTTTTTTCAAAGCTTATGCACTTAATATGGAAGGTACTTCCAGAGGCATTCTGGAAACTACAGTTGAGGCATTTTAAATTTTTTAAATTGACAAGCATTTAAAAAATCCTACTGCAGAGTTTTCTTTTTCTAGTATTCAAACACTGGAGGGAAGTAGGAAGGCATGTTCCCATCTTCAGGATTCTGGTGTTTGCCCATCTCTTGCACAAGCAGCAGGCAGCTTTAGTTTGTGTTCTGTATCCTAGGCTTTTTACAGCATATAAAGAATTAAGAAAAGAGCAGAAGTTTAGAATGGATTCCATGCTGTTCTGTGGACAGCTTGCCTTTTTGACCTGGACTTGCTTCCCAGACACAACTTTGTGCCTAGCATCTCCTCTGCTGATATTAACCAATGAGATGTTTTCTTAATGCTTTTAATTGAAATATTGGAACATATAATTAAAACCATTCTGTCTTAATCAGACAGAATTTTAGGACATGGATTTTAGAATGGCGGGCAGAAATGTCCAGACCTGCTTATTCAACAGAATAATCTAGCATGGTGGTTGTATTGCATGTTAGTGTTGCACAAAATTGCAAATATGCAAGTAACACAATTGTATGATTCTTTAGTGATCTTTGCAATAACCGTACGGTATATGTGGAAAACACACTGTGTTTTTCTTCCCCCCCCCTTTTCTTTTTTTGAATAGGAAAACCAAGACATTCAGGCCACACAAATCTTTACTACAGCCAGGATTATGGATCAAGGCTTCCTGGCTTTTTGCCCTGGTGATCCCACTAGACCACACTACCACACAAATACTATGAATCTGTCACATGTTAAAATAATGACATTTTACATGTACTGCTGGCTTTAGGACTCTCTCTGAAAGCCAAAAGTCTTGAGCTGTTTCCTTAAAACCAGGCATTTTAGCTTGAGCTTTGTTGATTCAAGTTTCTGTTGCTTGGTGAAAAGGGACAGAATTCCACTAAAATACCATTTTCCTGTGATTGCTGTTGTATTTTAAAGGCTTTGTGCATGGGCTAGATATTCCCAATATGGAAACCGATTCAGTTATTTAACATCTGCATTGCAATATAATTTTTAATGCTGTCCTGTGGCCATTTCAATGCACATAATATAATTACTGCTTCATAGTCACAAAGGTTCTTAAATTGCTGCCAGAATGTTATCTTAAATAGTTTGCCAGCAGTCTTGAATGTTGAATTAGATAATACTTGTTCTATGGTCTCCTCTTAAAATCAGGTTGAATCATCTTGGAACATCAGGAAACTGAGTGCAACATTGTGCTGGCTGGAGGTAAGTTAAAACTTACGTTTTACATTATGTGTTTGCTGTATTACTTGTTTTTGGTATTGTACGTTGCTTTTGTGGAAAGCTTACTCTTTCAGTATTGAAGGTGAATTAAATGTATGTCCTCTTTTTAATAAATGTTACGAGAAATTGATTGTGACTTCTGGGCTCCCAGCTACTAGTAGCCTCAAGAAGCTGGAGTATGACCTCTTGTCTGTCTGCATGCTGGGCCGCCTTCTTGCCCATTCTGGAAAAGCTAAGAGTAGGCACTACGAAAAAGCTGCTTGTCTACGCGCTGTCCCTAGCTCTCCTGGGCTTGATTCACAAGTCCTGACTTTTATTTGGAAAGTAACTGTAATTATTCCTCACATATGTCTGCAGTATGTGTGTGCAACTCCATGGTTAAGGCAAGAAAATATAGCCTTCTAGCTCCTTCATCAGAAGTTGGAGATATCTTCCCATTTACCTGGCTAAAGCATGTTAAAATATAAAGGGCATAAAAAGCAGTGAATGTAATTTCTTAGTGTTCTTGTGTCCTTTAAGTCCTACCTCAGATGTATGTTTTAATAACTTTTGAAGATGGCAGGGCTTAATAAAGCAGCTTATTGTTTACTTCTGGGGGTTTTGACTGCTGAGCCTTTCTTCAGCTTTCCTAGTTCATTGTGCACTTCTAGCTTGCTCTTTTTCTTGGCTGCAAATCAGGTGGCTTCTGGCTTCTCCTCCATTCTGCTGTGTGGCTTCAGAATACATTGGAGAGTGGAACTGGGAAGCCCAGAAGTAAATGCACACCCAATGACAGGAAAAGCTCTTAGAACTCAGTCAAAAGGTGCAATTTTTTTTTTCCCCCACCTATCACGGAGGAGCTGAATTCCATATTCTTGTAGCAAAAAGACCTCAGTTCTGTAGCTGTAGAACTGTTATCTCATTAAGGCTTTAATGATCATGTGATCTTTCAGACACGTGCTGAATACTTTTGTTTCAGGTATCTTGCAGAGTTAGTTAGTGGACACGTGTTGCTTCACCTGCCCCCTTCTTTTCAGCCTTATTGCCACATCCCTATTTGTTTAGTTGCTGCTAGCCCTTTGAAACCAACAGTGACTAGAGGAAACAAACTGAATTCTATTCATTGCACTTTCAGATTGTTTACTGGAAGCACACAGGCCTGTGTAATTTAAGTTGTTACAGAGCTGGAAGTGGAAGGGACTTAACCTGACCTGTAATCTATTATTTATTATGATAGCAGCAAGCTAGAAAGGACTGTCCTGTCCTCATTCCTGAAATTACGGAGCCGCATCTCAGTTTGCAGGATCAAAAATGAAATTTGACAGGATTTTTGGGTTCAGCCCTTCAAACGTTTCTAGCAGTGGTAAATGTTGCAGTTGGTAACTTGTTCTGTGACAACTGGTTTTCTAGATCTGTTAGTCATAATTTGTTTCCAATTGAGTGTTCTGGAGTAGCAAGTCACAAAGGAGTGCAGTCAAAACATGGTGATTGCCTGAACTCTCAAATTTTTTTCAGATCCATGTCCTAACATAGTGAAGGAGTTTTCTGTGCGTGCTTATCCTATAATATAACAGTTCCTGGCGCAGCCTGTGCCAACAGTATATTTCACACCCAGAAAATTCAGTCTCCTGGCACCAAGCTGTTAATAATTATATCTGCTATACAAACCATGTAGAGGCGGGTGTTTTCATCAATCTGTAAACAAAATTGCCTCAGCTATGGTTTGTTTGAACTGACTGCCATTTTGCTGTGCATGACATGTACACACCTTAGGCTCTAAATATGAAATAACAAAACATAAATTATTTAAATGCTTATCAGTGAACCATTAAAATGAAAAATGAGTTGAGGTAGTCATATAATGCAAAAAAGTGCTGACTATCAGCAAAGCGATTTTATTAATTTTAATAAATTGAGAGTTCAAGATGAAATAGGTATTTTTATTTGAATTCATAAATGGAATATTTTTTCTTGAAAAGTGAAAGCTGGAAAGGAAATCACTGTCTTCAGAAAGTCTTTAATAACTCATTAATGCCTCTGGCCTGAGTAAATTAGAGGTCTTTCTCACTCGTAAAGGAGGACAATGAACTGCTTTCCCTAGGCAGATGTATTTATCCCTGTCTTGAATATCTATAACTTTCATGAAAGGCAGAGTCATGTATCATTTTTAAAGATCTCATATGTACACATGTATTTTGTTAATATCATGTGGTTTTAATTTTTCTTTATTCTTAAAAGGCTTTTTATAACTTCCCCTAAATATATATAATAATGTGGGACAGCTGTAATTTATTGCTTTAATATAAAGGATGGCAAAGTCTTGAGTTAAGATGTTTTATTCTAATGTTTGCTACATTCTTTTTTTAATTCAAAACCACTAAGACACATAGTACTTCTGTTTCCTGCCATGCAAACTAAATGTGCAGTGTCTTGTTTCTATTTAACATGTTGATTTCCATGTTTATTAAAATACAGATTGTTAGGTGCATAATATGTAAAAATGTGCTCTTTTTTTTTCTATTCTGCTATGACTTTTTTCCTTAAAGGAAAACAAACAAACAATTTTTTTTTGTATTGAAAAGCACACAGACTAATTCAGATTTTTTCACTGATATACACAGAGTTTCACTAGCATTCATGATGTTCTGGTGTCTTTTGGAAGAAGAGTGCTATGCTATCCCCTACACAGACATTTTGGATTAGTGACACGTGCCTTCAATGATACAGTCAAGATACTGCAACTAGGTAAGTTTTTTTAGGGATTGAAAGTGATGCCCATATAGCCATATTGTTTGTACGTCGGTGTCAGGGTTTTTTTTAATAACTTTTGAATCCTTTGGCCAGTTTCACCCAAACTAGATAGTATCAACATTTCTGGACATCTTGTGGTTTTCTGAAAATGGGACTGGGGAGAGAAGAGAACAAAATTAGTGTCCTTACCAGGAAAAAGTCCCTGAAGCAACTCACTTATTAGCCAGCACATAATACATGCAGTTGTGGTGTAAATTCAGCTGTGTTATTCACGCCAGAAAATTTACACAGAAGAAATGTTGCGAATGTCTCATTCTTAGAAAAATCTTTGATCAGACCTTGTATCTTGATAAATCAGAATAGTCCAACCATGATTTGTAAAGCTTTAGGGAAAAGGTCTTTAAAGTATTTTTCTCTATATTGTATTTGTCTGTAAAGAGATTTTGCTGTTAGACAAGAACATTTTAATGAAGCTTTTGTTACAGTAGGTTAGATAATGTAGGTTTTTTAGACCCTATTCTAACGGTATCTTAAGTTTTTATTTCAAAGCAGTGTCACTTACTGTTACAAGTATGGCAGCAGTGCTGCTGTTTTCTGTTGTTCTTTGTATTCTTTAATTAGCTGACTGAAACCCTATTAAAAAAGATTGGAAGGATTTCTGATAACTTCCATGATTTGTCTCCATCTAAGGGAAGTTTTTAAAGCATCATCATCATCTTCAATTGTTCCAAATGTTCTATTTGATGAAGTTCTGCTCATCATGATTTTGCAGTTGCAAATCTGGGCAGCTTCTCTGAATGATTTACTGTTTGGAAGAACTTTTGTTTTAATTTAAACCTTGTCAGTGATGTTAGGATTTTGACAGAAAGGAAGCTTACCCTAATGTTGAATTCCTGCTCTCCTTGCCAGTTTCTTTTTCTAGAATTAGATGTGCTGTTGTTTCAGTTTGAGATGACTCTGTGGTAAGTCCAGTGGTAGTCTGGGAAGAACAGAAACCTGAATTTGTATCAGCATCAAAACTTGTTTTGCATCAGTGTTCTTTTAGTACTTCCTATATAATTTTTCGCTCTTAGGAGCAGAGGCCAAAATCTGACTTGCGTATGTTATCTTAGTTCTCTACTTGCTATTAGGGAAATAAGATGGTTCTAAATAACAGCTAAGTAAGAATGTTCGTAAAAAAACAAGCAGTGAATACCATGAAAAATATTCTGTTGAAAAATAAAATTTTTAAAAAATATTTCATTTAAAAACTGAAGAATAAAAAACTGACTACACACTGCATATTTGGAGCTTTGTTTTGTTTCATATTCAGGAGTGGAGCTGTCATCTTAATGACTGCAAATTATTCTTTCAGCAGTGACATTCTTTTTATGTGTTCCCTGTTTATCCCAGACAGCTTTCATGTAACAGTACAAATTTTCAAACCTGTGGTTATTCCAGCTTCAGTTGTGCAGTTGTACACAACCATGTTTATATCTTGGGTTGTTAAAGTTACTTGCAAGTTTTGTATTTATTGTGAGTTACTACTTTCACAAAAAGCATTCAGTGTTAGGTTTGGGTTTTTTTTTTTCTTCCACAGAAGAATCACTGACAAGAAGCACTTTGGTGTTTTATTGTCAGTGCTTGTGAGTTGCAGGATTGGGGAAAAAAAGCGCAATATTAATCTCTACTACTGCCAAAAACTATTGATGATTCAAAATACCATTTACATTATAACAGTCAGGTAGTGAAGTTTTACGAGGAAGATACATACTGTCCCTCTTCATTTATCTCCACTGGCTTATGCTACTGTTCATAAGTGTGAAAAAATAAAATTCTGGTAACAACTGAAATCATACAGTGCTGCCAGCCTTTTAGATTTATTTTTTTTAAGAGGATAGTACATGAGAAGTAAGCTATTTGCTTTTTTTTTAATGTTATGATGGAAAATGGTATTGGAGAGAACATTCAATGATCCAACAAAATATTTTCAGTAGTTTGGTAAGGGAGGTGGCACCTGCAATAACTGTGTGTCAGGTCTTCTACTCCATCCTCCTATGTTAGACATGTGGCTGCTGTTGTCTCCTTACCCTTCCAAAACACAGCGCCTCCCATAATGCTTACGGTCATGGTCTCCCTGTGTCAGCCGTGATGGTCTTGCTCCAACAGCAAAGTCCTTGTCTTCTCTGGAGTAGTTTGGGTATGCTAACTCATTCTCTACTGGGACGGGAGGTAGGCTAGCCTTGTTTTTTCTGACCTCAGTGATTTGCATTAAAATTACTGCCATAAGCTTTAAAAGAAAACCAGCTTTATTTAGTTGATGGTTAGAATGGTTTAGAAGCAGTGGAAGAAGTTATGAAACACAGCAAGTCTGGCTTCACTCTCTGCATGTCTGTGCTGTGCTGGTTGCTTGGGAAACGGTGAGGGATGGGGTGACCGGCTGCCTCCGCAGAGCTGGCCGTGGATCTTCACGATGCTGAAAAGGCACGTGCAAGCCTCAAGAAAAGAGAACATGTGCCTGTTTCCACTGTTAATAGTGGAGAAGAGGAAGCTATCTTGACTATGAGCCATTATAATCTCCAAGTGCTTCCTGGGAAGCAGACACAAATCTGTTACTCCCTTCATGTGGACATAAACCTATTGGGAGCAGCATTAGCAAGTTAGCAGTGTAGTGATAAAAGTAATGGTGATTAATGTTAACTTCTGAAAGTTCTGGGGTTTGTGTATCAAATTAGTGTTTACTGTTATGAGGTGTGTATGGTGTGAAAAGTACTAAGTTTTTTGAGTAGCCAACTACCAAAGAATTGGAAAAGTTACAAAGTGGATATATTACGTGTCTATAATCAAAAGCAAGGGGGGGGAAAAGTGTGTATCTATGTATTCTTAAAAGAAATAGATTTGTAGATAATGCTTGTACTGCCAAGGCACGTTTGTTCAGTCAAAACGTTTCCTCCTTCAGACTTCAGTGGAAGTTGAGCCATGCTTTTGAGGAATTTCTGTTTTTACAAAATAGTTAGCAATGTGCAAAGCATAGTAGTTATAGATAGCATTAAATACTCTGTTACCCTCTTTGTTTACTGGATATGTATTGCAATAGATGCATAATGAACATAGGTAAAAATGACTGTCAAGTAACAGGTAACTAATTCAATTAAATAGTGCCACAAAACTATTCCTTTTCATGTAGATGCAAGAGGAGGACTGGTGTTTAACTTAAAGGAAGAATCAGTTTGAGTTGACCTCATCCTGACTTGAGGTTTCTTTCAGGATGCTGATAACGGAAGCTGGGACATAGTATAATACAGTGTTTCAATAATAATAATCACAGTAAACTAATTTATTTAAAAATAGTAAAGAGTTCTGATGGGACTGAATTGTTATTCCTCAAGTTATGTGACTTGACTTTAAAAATACTAGTGCTATGTTGGAGGATCACTTCCAAGGTACAGGATGCTGCATTTTTACGCTATTGAAGATACTTGCGTGTGGTTAAAACACTTTTTATTTTGAATTAAGACTTCTTGCCAAAGTGTTAATTGTAAGATGAATGCATTAAACTGATTAATGTTGAGGTCCTCAGTAGATTTTTTTTGTCATATGCTGTTTTAGTGATTTATAATATGTAAAATACTTCAGCAAACCTGTTCAAAATTCAGTGTAGTTATCTAGGATATATACTGTATTTATCTGTTCTTTGGATAGGATTAGGAGAGGGAATGAAATGCAGTGGTACATCCAGCCTACAATGCTATTTCCAACAAAATATATATACTGCATTTGACAGTTGACTAACAAAAATTTAGCAGGTGTGTTTTTTATGTAAATATATGGAGCCCTTTTTCTTTCCAGTAGACCTGTAATAAGTGGTGTGGGCTGGTTCTGTCAGTATTTACTGACACTGTGTTACCGTTGCATAGTACTGATTTGGAAGTTATCATCTATGAGCTAATAATAAAGAGAAAATTCATTTGTGCTCTTTTCTGTGACATAAAATGTGCTTTACTTCTTTCCATACAGAAGTTAATAGATTTAGGATTATATAATTACCCATTAAAAACAGATAGTACTGTTGCCTAGCTGGGTAAGTTATTACCAGGATGTTTTAATTTAAAAGTCTGAGTTCTTTCCTTGTTTTTAAGAATGCTGTTCCTCTCTCTTTTTAATGAGACACTAAAGTTCAGTTTATCTTTTTAGATGAATGTTCCTCCTTCTTGAAAATGTGGAAAAACATACAGAAGTCTGCAGGAAAAATAACTTAATGTAAAATAGGATGATGGGACTATTAATTTTCTTTGCTTCCAAATATTCAGTATGAAAACTGGTAGAATTTCATGATGGTGTAAAATCAGTAGGTGGTTACATCAAATGGCAGATAGAGAGCTGGGGTCAAATGATATCCCTTTTTGACCTAATCTGTGGAAAGAGGACTGGATTTCTGAAAGTGTAGAATTAAAGTTGCAGGCTGTCATCTGCCAGCTGTCATAGCAATGAACTCCAGAAGCATCCAGTGATCTGCAGACATATGCTCTGACTTTTACAATTTTTGACTTGTCTGCTCAGCCTCTCTGCTGCTTTCTCTCTGAAGTTGCAACTCATCCTCTCCCCAGCAGCAGCGTAGTGATTTTTAATAGCAGGAAAAGAAAACCACTTTTGTCTCAGAAAAGCAGTGGGTTACTACTTAGATTTGATAGCCCAGTTTCAAGTTGGTTGTTATCCACCTTTACTTTATCTTCATGCCAAAAAATAGAGGGTATTAGAGTCTGTCTTAAGTCATACACTTTTAAGTTCCACATCTTAAATTTTAATAGCTCAGAAGATCAAATATTTTTGATTCTATCACAGAAGTTGGAATGTTTTTATTTGTATTTTTAAATAACTGAATAATCAGGAAATAGTATCTGTAAAAAGCAGTGTATTTATTGATGAGTACAATGCAGAGCTGTAACTTTTACACAGAAGATATGCAAAAGCTCACTTAAGAATAAATCATTCATATTTTCCTGAGATTGTTACCAAAGTTTCTTGTGCCTGCTTTTAAATATTTATTGCTGTTTTTCTAAATAGACAATTTTTTTCTTCACCCTTGAAATTTAAAGTGCTTGCCTCTTTAAGCTATGTGAAGAAAATGAAGTTGGTTGTCCTTGGCATGTCTTCATCTTCTATTCCATGGCTTGCTTACCTCCAGTATACGGTGAATTTTAAAAAATGACAATTCTAGGGCTACAGAAGAAGTAAGACTTTTAAAACTAGGACATTTTAGGTTTGCTTTAATAGACAACCTTTCAGTGAGTTGGACTGACATAGCTGCCAAAAAAGCCCCTAGCCTGTTCATCTTTCGGCTTCCTCAGTTCTCTGATCCCGTTCGCTATATGGTTGCACAGGTACTTGCACTGGCATGTCAGAGAGCGCTGTGGAAAAGGGGGAGGCAGAGGAGTGCAGCAAGGAGCACTTAAACCAGTGTCAGTAATAATACTACTGAATACATAACCACCGCCTGAAAGTTAAGACCAGATGTCTAACGAAGACTGAAGCAGATATCCAAAGACAGAACCTACAGTGTGGAATTTCACAGAAACAGGCCAAGAATCATCTCTGTGTTATGGAATATCCTACGTAATGGATATGTGGAATATCCTACACAGTGGCTTAAATAGTGTTTGCTCTTCAGCTCTTACATTTTTTTTATTCCTGTGGTACAGAGTTAAATGCAGTTTTGTATAAGGACTTCTTGTTTATAAGGTGCATGTATATTCTGAAAGCAGAGGTTTCATAGAATCATAGAATCATTATGGTTGGAAGAGACCTCAAAGATCATCAAGTCCAACCGTATACCAGATGCCACCCTGTCCACTAAACCATGTCTTGAAGTGCCACATCTAAACGTTTTTTGAACATCTCCAGGGACGATGACCCCACCACCTCCTTGGGGAGCCTGTTCCAATGCCTAACAACTCTAACAGTGAAGAAGGTCTTTCTAATGTCGAGCCTGAACCTCCCCTGGCACAACTTGAGACCATTTCCTCTCGTCCTATCGCTAATTACCAGGGAGAAGAGCCCAATCCCCACCTCACTACAACCTCCTTTCAGGTCGTTGTAGAGGGCGATCAGGTCTCCCCTCAGCCTCCTCTTCTCCAGACTAAAATAATTGATAATTTGCCGTGCTCCATGTGTTTGCCTGTATGTAGGGTTCCCTGTTTTATTAAGTCTGGCTAGATTTGCAGCCCATCTGATTAGAGGTCCATTAAGCTACTATAATCCAAAACTTTAATTTATGAAGAAAGACTACTTTTTATTGAGAATTAGTGTTGTAGTCAATAATTCACATTGTTACTTGGCAGATGAGTAACAGTAGTGGATGTTATAAATGGTTTGGGCTGGCAGCCTGACAGCTAGAACCTTAAAAAATTAGCAAATTTTAATTCCACGTCTAATTTCTTTTTAACAGAGCACATTTCTTTTTAGTCAAAATAGTTAAGTTTGACAAGCCTGGCTTGACAAGCATTGATGGTGATACAATCTAAAAGTTCATCGGTTATACTTGAGATTTTATGCTTTCTTTGACTTCTCTTCAATTGGTCTCTTCCAAACCAGTGGGTTTTTTCAGTTCTCTTTCCCATGGCTTTTCACCCTCCATATTGATTCTCGTTATTGCCATCTTCCACACCCTTTAACTTTAATTCTCTGGTTTTTTTCAGCACGGAATTACTTAAAAACAAACAAATAAATGTTGTGCTTGAACAGCAGGGGGAGTTCTGCTCTTTTTTTTTTCTTTTTTTTTTTTTTAAATCTGTAAAATGTAATTTCATCCACGTTCAGGTTTCATAGCCTGGGAGGAGCCAGCCTCTTGGGAGAGGGTTATTAGATTCCATTTGCAGTAGTGGCTGTTTTCATTTGAATGTTGTTCCCAGCCCCCCTCCCCATTAAGCAGTGAAAATAATTTTTTTTTTTTTTTTTTGGGTTTTGGTACTTAACTCTTTAGCAGCTTTCATCAGAAAAGTAAGGGAGGAGATTCCAGCTAATTGGAGGTTACATTAATCAATTATCTTCTTCATAAACAATTGTTGCATGTGAAGTAAAACTGACTACAGAAAGATTTCTGGTTGTGGAATGATAAAACATTTCAGCTTTTAATCTTTTACTGCATTTATCAACTGTATGTCAAATGGCACCTTCTTGAGCCTGAAGGGAGGTTTTCTTTCTGGGAGCTCAATTTGCCAAATTATTCTGTAACTAATAGAGGTAAGCAATGTTCTGTTTAATTTAAGGCAATGGCTAGATGTTAGGCGATGGTACTGCTTACATTGACTTACAGAATTGCTGTGGTTCCTGCGTGCGTGACCCTGCTGTGGGCTCCGTGTTCCCAACCTTACTGTTTTCCAACACAGGTATTTGTGTAGGCATACAGGG
>NW_009637366.1:36567-59738 GCF_000690535.1 Cariama cristata | reverse complement strand
TATATGGTGCACTGTATGACTCTGCTAAAGTTTGGGCCAGCACAGCTCAGAGAAGTGGAAAAGCTGGGGGAGGGGGCTTTTTCAGCTGTAGAGAATTACATGCATGACTGTGCCTTGAGGCTTTAGTCTTGCAGAGATTCCTACTGAATTCAAAGGCTCCACATCCATGTAGATGTGGATACTGAAGGACATAGGCACATTACTGCTGTTCTGAGACTGTGAATCAAAGTTACAAGGTGGTTGTAGAGAGCATGGTTATTAAAGCCTCAAAGGTGAGAAGATGGTAAAGCTTATCTGTCATGGTATCTAGTGGATTGCAAAAATAAAAATCTATTTCCAGGAAAAGCTGCAGTTTTGAAGTGTCTGCTGGACATTCACAAGATTTTTATGGAAAATGACCCTGCCTACATCCTTAATGATCTCTTCATTACAGACTATTGCATCTGGATTCAGAAAACCAAGTAAGTTCTTTAGTAGTTACTGATGTGGGAAATGTTTTTAGGATACTTCATCTATGAACAAGTATCAGTAAAATCAAAAAAATGCTATCTCCTATACATGGAAATGTGATCAGTCTTTGTCATTTAGTAGCCTTGGCTACCCAGCTATTCTGACTACATGAGTGAAGACATTCAGTGCATTTTTTTATGTAGTGACATCATTGGAGAAGGGAGGGAAGGATTGCATTTCAAATAAAAATGTGAATTTTCTTTAATATATTAATGGTGTTGGGCAGGGGGAAACAGCTTCTGGGGAATTTTCATTCTCTTGTGATCCTTCTTAGGAAGAAAAATGTTTATATTGCACCTATGTAATATTAGGAAAAAGGTTGGAAACAACTCCTAGTTCAGGACTGAATTTGTAACTTCCAGTAGAATTCACAACTTCCAATTCTGGTCAGACACACAAGCAGACCGTTTACATCTGTATGGAGCAGTTGATTTATGGACTGTAGCAGTTGTACCGATGAGTTATTAACACCAGAATAAGTGTCACAAATCTCTGTACGCTGGGTACTCCTGCCCCGGTAGTTGCTTGCCAGCTCACTCTCCCTGGCGATGTGCTTTGGCTTCCACTTCACTTGAGAGGAAACAGTGACTCTGCCGCTTCCAAAGTCCCTACACTTCAGCACTTCTGTGTCTCACCCGTGTTCTTTTAATTCAAAGCATGGCTTTTCTTATTTCCAGAATCTTGGGAACTTTGCACCCAGACTGGTTAGAAGTATCAGCATGCTTTAATGGTTCAAAAACAACAGTATTGGTGAGAAAACAGTGAGAAATGGATTAAATGAACAAAGCAAGCTGCATGTTCAAATCTTACTAAGCTTTATATTGTTCTTGTCAGATCTATTCTATGTTTCATACAGCTTTTGTTTTTTCTCCTTCCCTTTTTATGTTTTCACAGCCTTTGCTGAAGGCCCACAAAAGTACGCCTGTGAGTTGCAAGTAATATTTCTCTGAAAAGGAAGGCATTACTAATATAAACACAAAAAATGCCATTGTCATATTTTTTAATGCGGCAACATATAGCCTCATAAAACAGTGGTTAAAAATAGTCTTTGCATTCCAGTTCACAATTAACGAGAGACTGGGAGAAAAAATAACTTCTTAAGTGCACAAGACACAAGAAGCAGTGAGGGGATATAGAGGGAACTTGGTAGTAATTGTGATCAGAAAGGGGAATACGAAAGAGAATTGAGCCTGCTTGCATAGGCTGTGTATTTAGGTGTGACCTTACCAGTACTTCTTAGAGAATTAAAGGCCTTCAGTTCGTGGCTGGTTGTTACATGTTGTAGATACTGTTGATTCTTACTCTTCTCTGTATGTTTTCAATGACTATGTTCCTATAGGCAACAATGCATAAAATATTCTAAAGGAGCTAGAGGTGTTTCCAAACATTTTGATTCATCAATCGTGATTAGTTACAGGAACAGCGAGTTCATTATACGCTGTCATTTTTGAGGAGGCCTGTTTCGACCACACCTTAAATACAGGTATGGGGAAATTCATGTTCAGGTTGAAGTTGAGTTGGAAAAGTACGGTAAATGAAGAAGGAGAAAGTTATTTCATGCATCCTTCACAAAGAAATGAGTCATATGACAGTAATATCACTGCTGCCCGTATCAATGAATATAATGTCTAGCAACTCAGTCATAAAAACCAAGGCTTTCTTTAAATACAGCAGAAGAAAATGTATGGTAGATATAAGTGCCTGATGTATTAACACATTTACTCCCAGACGCATACATTATGTACCAGTTAAGCAGAACTGACAGCTTCTGGAAAGAGGGCAATTAAGCTATCTTATTGTCATAATGACATGGCACAATAGTTGTCTGTCATCAGGAGAGCAAGAGAAAGAGGAACTGCAGAAACCATTCCTATTTTTAGGGTCTGAATCAGGAAAGCATTTAAGCATATGCTTAAGTCATTCCTGTTCAGTTTAGCAGTGAAGCATGTGTGAAGTGAACAGGAACACTTTGGTTTTTTCCTTTATGTTGAGGGGAACAGCAGAGTTCACTTGTCATTCACAAAATACCTTAACAGATAGAGAAATGGGTGGCAACTTATTTGTTAAGGACAAGAGTTCCCAGCTCCCCAAGGTGAGTAAGGCATCTGGAGAGGAGGGTGGTACATCTTCCATTCCAGGGGAAGAAGGGTATGACATCCCTCTGGTCATTGCCTTTGTGGTGAAAGAGTTTTGGGAGGGGAAGGTGTTTATAGGTATTTTTGTGGTGGTCTTTCAATGAAGTTATTTGCATGTCTGATCAGTCTGGATACTTTCTCTGTTTTGTTTTTTTGGCTGTTCTTTGCTCCATGCAAGCTTCATTAACTTTGTCTCCATTTCCTCCTCTCTTTTCATAGCTGTAGTCCCAGGGTGTTCTCAAAATCTGTGGAGAGTTTTTCTTTTCTTCCCCTCTTGCCCTGGTATGTAACCAGGTCGTAGTGGAGGTTGGGTCCTCTTTGTTTAAACAGTTAAAACAGACTGTAGGTTCTTTTTGAACACTTTAAAAACAGCTGGAAGCAAGCTTTTTAGCTCACCTCTACTGGCAGATAAAAGTCTGGGAGCTGTAGGTTTAGAAAAAAAGTTTGGCACAGGCAAAAATGTAATGGATGTATCAAGCATACAATCCTATTTCAGATTACGCCTCCAGGAGAGGAACACCACTGGTAAGTACTGGCTTTTAAATACTCAATGTGGAAACAAAAAACCCTATAGCCAACAGTGCGTCAATAGCTGATTACAAATTTGGTTTGAGATCATAGTTTGGCTGTGACTAAATTAGATGAGTAAGTGAATGTGTCACTGAGCTGGCAAAAGGTGATTTATTTTAAGCACAATGTATCTGGCATTGGAAATGTTTAAGCTGCTGAATAAAACACATGCAAGTGGCTAATAGTCAATTGGGTGTGGTGAGTATGAGCTGGTTCTGTAATTCTAAGGATTTTTTTTTCTCAGAAAAATTATTTCATTCAGGTACCTGTTACTAAAGGAAAAGTAGATTCCTCAAAGTCTTAGACAATGCAAGATACTAGCAAGCGTAGCTAAAATTTCCTCTTCCTATTTGCAATCTTAAAGCTAGTTTTACCTGCTCTCTAGGTTTCTAGTATCTCTCTTTGAGCTGCGTGTGAAGTTACTATTAATAATTTGATCTATTGTGTAAAGTGGCATGTAAAATCCTTTTAAGTGTTCATTAGGTTTTGAAGAAAGGGAGCATGTTGCTCAGCAAAACTTACCAAAAAAGAGGGAAAAGTCAATGTTAACCTGGGTAACAAAAGCTAGACAAAGACCTATGGAGGCAGCTTGTAGTAAGTCTCGGCAGGTGGTGTCAACATTTATGTTGAAAAGCCAGATGCAGCCAGATGGAAAATTGCATCTTTAACCCCTGAGGTCATAATGACATGTCATCACTTCATTTGATCCCTCTGCTAAGTGAGCTTATCATCCACCCTGCTGTCACTTCTGTTATTACTTTCATTTCCATAATAAAATCAAATTTAAATTGTCTGGTTTGCATGCTTTTTTTCTTTAGGTCAGAGATTTTTACAAACCACTACGATACATATGGCAGCCTCACCAAGGTGAAGTTACAACTGAATTTGTATTATAAAAGTCTGAGCTTTTCTCCATCTTTCACACCTTCCTTTGAGCAGAAGGAGATGAGAGAGAGGAGAAGGAGCTTTGGGGAAACCCCTGGTTGTCTGACAGCTGCAATATGGGCTGCTAAGACCAGGGGAATCTGGGTGTGGATTTGTTGCAGGAGAGCTTTTTCCCTTCTACCGGAGGGGAGTTAAGTATCTGTGACCCCATAGGAGTTGTGTCCGTATAGAAGTCAGAGTAGTTTACCCGCTGACTTTTGCTGTGCTGAGGTTCCTTTGTGTAGCCTGATGTCTTTCTTTGGTGTTTTGTATTCCTCTTTGTGCCAGTCTCTATTCACGCTGCTTTTTGTTGTCCAGCATTGTACATATGTGCCTTCGGATAGCGTGGCCGTCTGATGCCTGCTGGCCAGAACATGAGTGGCTAGGTGGAAGGCTGGATGACTTCCTATGAGTCCCTGTCCTGGCAGGCAGTTAAGTGCATACTGTTCTGCATCCCTACGTAAGAGAACAATTGAGCCTGTACTGATTTAAAATATTTTTACCTAACGTTTAAATACATGTTTAGTTTTAAACCTGTACCACTTTAGTATCAGTAAATGTGTATTTTCTGTGTTCTTGAAATGGAGGTGAAGCTGTTGGTGTTCCTGGCAGTTTTCCAGGGGTTAGTACACTTACTTACGCACAGTTGTATAGTTGCATACTTCTCAAAGTTTTATGGGTATGAGGAATGCAGGAGAATAAGATGTTTGACTCCATGTAATTTGCATTACATTTTTCCTTATCCTATTTTTCTACTTTTCAACTTACCATCTCACCTTTTATTCATGATCTATTCTATTGCAAAAAAAAAATTATGAAATCATTGTTTGTGTTATGTATTGTAGTAGCTTCAACTCATGCAGTAGAGGAGATCAGTATGTTGAGAGGTGAGCTGTTAAATTGCCTCAGTGTGTCCTGTGGAACTGTATCTGCAACTTGATTTGTTATGCTAGTATATAGGCTGCTTTAATGTACGTGTGCTCTGTAGTCACACCTTCATGTGTAAGTGTATGTGCTCTGCAACCAAAGACAAATGTAATCTTGCTAATTTTGGCGACAGTAAGTGTAATGTGCCAGTTCAAGCATAGACTATTTGCTTTAAAGTAAAAACCAGGATTCCTGGTGGCATTTGTACAGTCTCTATAGAAGCTACTATCTTTATTGGAGCTAACTAAATTAAAGCTAAGTCAGATACACCTAAGCAATTTATATTTGCTTCTCTTGATTTGCAGGTGAGACATACACTAGAAGATAGGCTAGCTTTATAGGTCTGTTTTCCTTTTAATCTCTTTGTTATAATCGAAACCTGGTCCTCGTTACAACATAATTACCTAGTCTGAAGCCAGCAGGGAGTTGCTGCTTTGTGTAGGGTGTGAAGTTCTCTAAATAAATGTAGGATTAATTACATTCACAGCATGTCATTGAGGTGATGAGATTGACTGTGATTGTTCAGGCCCTCTTTTCTTTTCCCCAGGTTTGCTGAATTACTCTTTTAATCAATATAGTGTAATGTGGGCTTGAAGTGTTAAGGCCTGATGTTGCAAAGGCACTAAGGAGCCCGAATCTTTTGGGGGGGGGGGGGTAGTCAAATACTATGATGTTTAGATTAATGTAAATAGAATGTTAGCATACATTCCAATTGTATGTTAAAATTACTTGTGAAATTGGTAATCCATCTGCAAACTTAGGAAATTTGACCCAGTTATTATTTGCGAAGTTCTGGAAAACTTTGAAAAGTGTTTCAAAGTAGGTAGAAACTATTTTGATTGTGCCATTTTTGCAGCTGTTTCTTCTTGGCATTTTTGTTTTCTTTAGTGGTTTAGTGTTTTGTAAAGCTCAAAATACTTGAATAGAGGAAAAAACAGGCTTTTAAAAATCTTTTGGTTATTGCTTTTTTGCTGCTTGTAGGGTTGATGTTCATGAAGTCCTATCTGCTCTTTGTGGCATTGCCATGTTACTAGAAATGACTCAGCTGCAGCATCTGAAACTCAGGACTGTACTGCTAAATAAAGGGTGAACAGAGTGATGCTTGTTGACTGTGCACCTCTACTATGAAAATACTAAGTTCAGACAGGAGGATTCAGGAATAAAACTAACCTGAAAGATTTTCAAAGGGTATACTACTGACATGTTAGTTTATTAAATTTTTGATCTGTAATGAGGGGAGAAGGGAATGTATTAACAGATAAGAAAATTTAATCAGTGCTTTAAAGCATTCTCAAATGTTAGAGGAATATGCTAATTTTCAGCTGTTAACCTCTTGGATTCGGCAGCCATGATTCAGAAGAACAAAGGCATAAGCAATAATATATTCTGGATGAAAATCTTGCTTCTTGGCTCTGTGGGCCTAAACTGATTTGTACAGCATGTTTAAAGCACTTCATACAGTTAAGACCTTAGGAAGAATACACCTCATAATATTGTATTTTATGTGCATTACAGTTTCACGGTCAACTGTACTATGCTTCTGGCCGTAGTTTAGGTTTTACTTTACCTACCTTCATTGCTGCCCATGTTAACCTTAGTTTAGTGAAGGCTGTGGTCATTTCAGGTTTCATAAATCCTCCTGTATTCAAAGTAGATGGTGAAGAGAAAAACCAAATTGCTTTCACGTTGCTGCTTTGAAAGCAGCCTTGCCATTAGCATATGCTTTTAGCGTATATTCTGATGTAGCCAGTTATGTTATTTATCAGATAGTGTAACAACCCCATTGCCACCATCGCAAAATCCCTTATTTGATCTATCTTGTGGTTAGAGGCTTTTGTTTTTCACTATACTTCTTTAATGGTATTGTCATTGTGGATACACTGATGCTATTTAATTCTCTGCCCCCTCACCCTCTGCAAAACAAAACAACTTGTTGCATTTTGGAGATTTTTGCTTTGCTGTTTCAGCTTAAAAAGAGCCATATAGGTAGAAGAGAGAAACCAAAAAATCTTGGTGCTGCTTGTGATCACACCTTTCCCATGAACACAGTCAGAAAGCTGTGTTTTACCTGGTTACATAGGCTTCACCTTTATTGTCCTGTGATGACTTGCTGTAGTAGCTCATGGCTACAATACCCAGTTATTGTAATTCCTTCTTAGCAGGCTTTACAAGCTGGCATTACTACTGCTGGCAGCTAGTTCAGCATGCAGCACTACATTTGCTTACTACTTTGAGTAATCATGCTGCGTTAGGTTTGCTTTTCATTCACTTCTTTGGTGGCCTGTAGTGGTGTATTAACTTTCAGATGTGCCAGCTGGTTTTCAAGCTTTTACCAATAATGGGAGTGGCCAATTCAAAAGGGCTTTTGCAGGCTCTTTGAGGTTCATTTTATGCATATTTCAGTTTACATACCACCAACTGTAGGAGTTACTAATATGTCAGTGTTCTAGGAAATATTGGAAAACGGAAAAAAAAAAAATTCTGGGAAAAGACAAATAGTTTTTGTTGCTTTATAAAGTTAGGTTCTTCCATTGTTTTCAGAGTTTTTGTCTGAGTACTGTCCAGTATCTTCAACAATCTGTAAGAAAATACAGTATATGTCTTTTTAGATAAAAATTTTTGGTGACATTAAATGTTACTTATTTAAAGGTACAAAATGAATTGCACGGGCTGGCAATACGTGCTTATTTGTACAACGTGCATTTTACTACAATCAAGTATAATATGGCACATTCACAATAAAAGATTATAGATCATAGTTATGGATTGCAGAATATAAGACCGTGGAGGGCAGCAGCTCCAGAAAAATAGGTTGGGTCATGCTTGAGAACAGTTTGAACCTGAGCACCTATTTATCTCTCAGGAGGTAAGAAGGTGAGTGCAATCTTCAGCTGAAGAAGCAGACTAGTATCATTTAGGGGAAGGAAGTGGCATGACCTTAGAATGCATCATTTGTGAGACTGTGCTAAAACACAGACTAATTCTAGTGTCTATTTAAAAAGAGGTTGAAAAATGGAGAGAAATAGGGGAAAAAGTTTTCGTGAATGTACATGTCTGAATGACCTATGTTATGGCAAGAGACTGAGTAAACTCAGTAGTTCATTGGTAAGAAAGTTAAAAGTTGATTTGGACTTGTTGCATCATAACTTGCAGGCAGAGATTTTGGGTTTTGGCCGTTGTGTAGTATAACAAAAAAAATTACAAATAAAATCTATCTAGTTGAACAGGACAGAAAAATTCAGACAGCAATAAGTTTTCATATTTTCCTAGTGAAGAGTAATCATGACTTGGCTCCTTCTCCCTAGGTGGTTGGGTAATTCTGTACTGTCTTCCTTGTTTCCATCAAGATAGCATAGCTCAAAAAAATACCTCGTGGTTCAAACACTAGCTGTGGGTCTGGTGCAGAAAGTATTTGAGATTCTGTGCAATTTGTTATGCTACTAAACCAGCCTTTTCTAGGCTTACGAGAGGAAATGCTATCATTTTCCCTAAAATTTAGATAAGGGTTTACCAGTTTATCAAAGAGTATTTTGACTGTTAGTGCCTGAATTTGGTAGAGAACCCAGATTTATTTATTTTGATCCCAAGTCATCGGCTCTTAATCCTTAGATCTCAGTTCTTTGATTTAAAAATAGTAACTAATAATTTGCAAGCACATTAGATGTCTCCTCTTTCACTGTTTTGATGCATGTTTTTAATACAGTTTCTTCTTGTTTACTGTCATCTTGAGCTGCCATGCCTCTCATTAAATGTTGCATCTTATTTAAGGCCTGAGCTGTCACTTCGATTGTCTGTAAAGCAGTAGCTGCACATAGAGCGCTTTGTAAATAACAATACCCAAGTAATGTAATATACTGACTTAAGAGGCTTAAAGTGAAACACTGTTTGCCCTGAAGGCTGAAAAAGGTGATAGACAGGTGGATATAATACCAGAAATTCCCCTTTATATGTGTTTTAGCAAGCCCTGTAAAACACAGTTTTTTAACAAGGGATTTAATCTCTCCTCCCGGCTGCTAGCTGCAGTTTCCTTTGATGTTTTTCCTCTCCTTTCCTCTGTTGTTTTCTTTCCTATTTATTCCATCACTTTTCTATAGCTCATATTCCTTCAGGCTGTGTCTGAATGCACCTTGCTGTGGGTAGAGAAGGCAAAGAAGAAAGCCCTATTTTTTCCCCCTCAGGCTACTGCTTTGATTTTCCAAAGTTGTTGGGAGGCAGTTCCTATCTGCCTACAGAAGGGTCAGTGATCTGTGTCATGTTTTTCCAGTCAGCACATCTCAGCTGGCTCCTCTTCTGTGTCGACTAGGGGAAGGATGAGCTTGTGTAGTTGTTGCCTTTCTGAGCAGGTGGAGTGTACAGCTGTGATCAAAGTGGGAAGCCGATCTGCAGGCTGATAATGCCTTCCTGTTCTGATTCCAACCTTGTCAGTACCTGGCTTGGTCTCTTCCACCTGCACCTTGCAGTGATTGCTCCATAAATCTCAAGACAGAACAGGGGTAGAATGAAAGAGAAGAAAACGTTGAATGAGATGACAATTTAGTCTGTGGCCTAACGCCTGCTCCCCGCTATTCCCCAGGGCATTCCTTCTTGCAAGAAGTGGGCAGAGCGGGCCAGCTACGTGAAGCTGGATGCATGGCCTGCAAGTTTCCCTGTCGCGATCAGGAAGCTAGATCTGCAGCCAATTCAGTGGGGTGTGGTGGTATTATTGTTATTAATTATTATTTTTCATAAGATACATGATCATGCTCTAGAGCATCTGATGCTAGGTGCCCTACAAACACAACAGGGTGCGGAGGGGAGAAGATGGGAGGAGGCTGTTCAGTTTAGGCCCGTGCAAAAATGTGCTTTCCTGCCAGGAATTTGCAAGATGCTCTGATTTGGTGTCTTTTTATGTTTAGATTGTGTGAGTTGAGAATGGACTGTGAATGGGAAAGCTATTTCCCTTCAGGTGTTAGAGGTGTCAGTCAGAAGCGATGGAGCAGTGTCAGAGTTAAAACTGATCGCCCTCACTAGGAATTTTGTTGTTTGGTGGATAAATTCCATTGTAAAGGGGTAGGATCATGTTGGAGAAAAGTGTTTTTAATTGTGCCTTTAAACCTGTCCATTGTCATTGTTATTATTTTTGTAATAAGTGACTTTATTAGCATTATCCTTAAACTAAAATTCACATCTTCTGAACTGCTTTGTGCGAGTACCTTTCATTCCCACATTGCAATACAAATTGTGCAATGTACGGTGTTAGGGGTGCTGTCTCTTAGATCACCAGCAGTGATGGTGAAGACCAAGTTCTAGGTAATGGCAGTTAAGAAATTTGAGGGAGATGGGGCTAATGTAGAACAATTGTCACCATTCCATTTCTGTAATGCAGCCAATACTTACATTATAAAATCTGTTCCTTTCTCTGCATCTGTTTTGTGGTGAGTTGTCTATTCATCTTTCATTGTTTGTATTTATCATATATAACTTTGGAATCTGTGCCATTGTTAGATGTTTGGACTGGTTGCAACTTAGTAAAGCTATTTTGGCAACACTGAGCTGCTTCTAAGCTCAGTTAAAGTATTCTTAAAACATAAATACTGTTCAGTTGCTTTTTATAGTCCAATATTAATTCTGTTTTCTCTTACGAATATTTTCATAGTATCATCTCCATAAGTAAGCTGTACTTGATTTCCTTTATAATCCGTGATATGTTTGGTTTCAACTTATCAAAAAGACCAAGTAATGGAAGTAAGATGTTATATTGGAAAGCTTCATCTTTTTTTAAAATATTTATAAATGTGAAGTTCAGCTCATGCAGTATTTAGATTCATTATGAAAGAAGCACAGTGGAATTTCAGGATAAATATGGAGGGAAAATTACTTGAAATATTCAGACTTATTAACATAAAAGAAGTCACTTAAAGCATAGCACCATCGTTTCAATTTATGTTTGACTTATGGTTAACAAACTGTAATCATTTAAGCTATGTAGATAGCAGTTCATGTTTACAAGACTGCAAGTTGGATTGCAGTGTAAGTATATCACTCTTCGTTTCAGAATTCATGTAAAGCCCTTTGAAAGCCAGAATTTCAAGATGAAAGCATTTTATGTTCCCCTTAAGCCCATTGGATTCTTCCACATCAGCCATTGCTTTATGGTGCAGGACAACTTTCTGTCACCTGAAGATAAGTGGTGGCTCTCTCTTGTCAAAAGTAGTCTTTCTTATGCTGGATTTCTGCTCTTCTAATCCTGTCAATTTAAAGTGGTGGCATCTTGCTTACAGGGAGATCTATTTTCCAGACTTCTTTTTGAACCCAGTGCTCCCTTTTTTATAGTGTGGTTTCCCTATATTTAAAGTAAAGATCTGGTGTGCAGTGAATGCTTTTCCAGTCTCTGCTTTGTCTGATGTCTACAAGGAGGGGGGGAAGATTCTATACACTTCCTATAAACCCAGGCCTTGTGCCCTGGTCTTGTCACCACATCCTTTGACACCTCCACCAGGCAAGAGGCAGCTTATGCAGTAGCTGGTCTTAGCACTGATCAGCTGGTTGGTATGTGCGTGCTGTGGCCTCCTACCAAGCCAGTACGCGATAGCTGTGTTCTGCCAGCGTTTTCTCATGATGGTCGTTATTTATACCTCTGCTTATTTTCATGAAATATGTAGGAATTTAAAGATTATTTTTTTTTTAAACCCTAGTTGCTCTTAAATTTGATTGAAGTTGCCTGGTGTTTCCAAGAGTTGATGGAAAGGGAATAATTAACAGTTAGTAGAGACATGGACAGTATGACTATGTAAACCTAAGTTATTTAGGCTAAAAATCAGAATCCATCCCTTTGAGAAATGGAAAGAATGAATTCTAACCTGCAGTTGCATAAAATACCTTGAATAGCTTGAGCACGTTTTATTTTAGGAGCTAGCTTTTCCTAAGAAAGTGTAGAAATTAAGCAGTCTTTACTGCTGTGTTGTGGAGGTGGTTTGTTTCTTTCCTATGAAGACAGTGGTTAATCTAGTACTAAACCATGGGAAGAAATGTTGCGTTATTTCTGTTGTGTTTACATTCACCTGTCTGTCTTTTGCTGCAGATAATGTAGAAGATGAGTTAAAGTTTAGGTCAATTTCGTAGAATCAGAGTGGTGTGGTTGGAAGGGCCCTTAAAGATCACTCAGTTCCACTCCCCTGCCATGGGCAGGGACCCCTCCCACCAGACCAGGTTGCTCACAGCCCCATCCAACCTGGCCTTGAACACTTCCAGGGATGGGGCATCCACAGCTTCTCTGGGCAACCTATGCCAGCGCCTCACCACCCTCACTGGGAAGAATTTCTTCTTCTTATCTCATCTAAATCTTCCCTCTTCCAGTGTAAAGCCATTGCCCCTTGTCCTATCACTCCAGGCCCTTGTCAAAAGTCCCTCCCCAGCTCTCTTGTCGGCCCCTTTAGGTATGGGAAGGCTGCTCTAAGGTCTGCCCGGAGCCTTCTCTTCTCCAGGCTGAACAACCCCAACTCTCAGCCTGTCCTCACAGCAGAGGTGCTCCAGCTCTCGGATCATCTCCGTGGCCTCCTCTGGACTCTCTCCAACAGGTCCACGTCCTCCTTGTGCTGAGGACCCCAGAGCTGAAGGCAGTACTGCAGGGGGGTCTCACCAGAGCGGAGCAGAGGGCAGAATCCCCTCTCTTGACCTGCTGGTCACCCTGCTTTGGCTGCCTGAGTCCTGAAGAAAATGGTCCTGTTTCTCCTTTGCTAACATGTTAAATTTAGCTTTGTTCTTGTATTATCTTCTGTACTCATTGATCAGAGCTAATGAGATTTTAATGGAGTTATTTATTGGCTCTACCTCTTACTTTAAAAATGTATAATAAACTAAGCTCATGAAACTGTTGAGTGGTGCTGTTTGTGTTTATCTCGCTGGCTGTTAATTGTACTACCTATTCTGTGATTCTTTCAGATCTCATAAGGCAGTTAGGGTTATGATGAGCTAACCAGCTAATAAAGGCTGGAAAGTGATTTAGCAGATGTTGCATATTGATTTTTCTGTTTAACTGATGCAATAAGGAATTTTGTGCATAGAGGTGCCATTTTTGACAAAAGATGTAAAATAGGTTTTAGACTTTTCTGTTCATTAGGAACCTATGGTATTTTCTGTGCATGGCGCAAGTATAAAAAAATATTATCTGCGTTCTTCTGAATGAGGGCCTTTTGTTTCCATGGAAGGGTTACCCTGTAGTTCAGGTGCTGTATATATTTTCTTTTCCACTTCATGCCTTAAACTTCATGGTAGTATTGTTACGCTTTGTTAAGTTTTAGCCATGTTTCACTGCAGAGAATAGTTGTGTTCCCAGAGCTGGATGAAATGCAATCTGTGCATAGTTTCCCCAAGCTTGTGAGGAATTGGGGTAAGGGCGTGTATAAGGTACTTTGCAATAAAACCAGTGTAAAGTTAGACTCATTGTCATAGTCTCTAATATAACAGTGTGTACAGATAGGCAAAGGGGTTGTTACTATCTGTTAACATTTACCAAGACTATGGGCTTTCTGCTATGGATTTCTTGCAGAATTTATTTTGAAGAATTTTTATTCACTGATTCTGAGCTTGCTTTTTCAAAACTATTTCACTATGGCTGGAGGTCATTGACTAGTGTATAACTTGAAGCACTCATTAGGAATAACCTTGAAAGTGAAATAAAAACTGGTGAAATACGGCATCTCATATAAAACACATGCTAAAAGGTGTAATTGAGTCTTAGTCTCTTATCTCCAGGCAGATTCTGAGGCTCATGTTCTTTTGTAACCCGTGACTTTTAAAGAGTAGTTTCGGCAAATGGATGATGTGTTTAGTGTGATGAGTTTCTTATTACTGCAGCTAAATGCCATTTGTAAGGATTCTTTCCCTGAACTGGAGGATTTTTTTTGTTATCTAATCTCATTGTTTGCCCATTTATGCTTTTTTGTGCATGTTGACTTCAGATGTTTCTACGTTAATGAAGTCTGCTTTTGCGTTCAACGCCATCATCATCATTGTGTCTATGTTTTACCAGTTGGGGTTGATCAAACTTCAACTCTTTCATGTCGTGAATATTTTATTAAAATCAAATAGTCTTTCAATTCTGTATCATAAGAATGCAATCATTTTATTATTTTTTTTTCTCTCGAGCTGTTTGAAATTGTATGTCAAGTGTGGAGGGATGTTTGACTTTGTTAGTTGCCTTTCTGAAGGAAGCATGCTACTGTTGGTCTAAAGCCCTGAAGTTTAAGTTACGTTGCAGTAATTCAGAAGTATGTGTCTCTCTCCCACTTTATCCTCCACCCCTGGATGTCAGAATATGCTGTTCCAGTGGCTTACGGTGCTGCCTAACAGGGTGAGATCAATTATCAGCTTCAAGAGATTTTCCCCAAAGATCACAAGTTTGGTTGCTCAAGCAGCTGTGCAGGACTAGGTGGAAGCTGACATCTGAATTTTAGATTGAAGAACAATTTATTTTCTTCTCGAGTGTATGTAAAGATAGTTGGATGCTTTGTCAGCTGTGTCATTCTTGTATGAGCTTACTTTCTTATCTTTTGAATTCATGTTTGGCTGTAACCTGTTGAGCCTTCTGCTTCAAGAGAGCTTAAGCAGTAGACTCACGGCCATTGGGATATGAATTTTCATCAAGATCATGACAGAGTTCCTGTGCGAAGTTAGTATTGGCATTATCAAGGGACTGAACATTAAACAGTGTCTCTTCGTACCCCTTGTGTCTGGACAGATAAGGCTTGGGCTGGAAGACAGCAACAGATGGAATCCAGCAAGAACCACTCTGGGCAGGGCAAAAAGAAGATGATCTGAAGGATCTGGAGAGTCTGGCCCTTTTGCAGGTGCCCTTTTGTTCACCAGTGGCAGTCCATGCAGAAACATCGGTCGCATCCTGTTGCAGCCTGTTCTCAACCTGTCTTGTGACAAGGCAGAAAATTTCATTATCCCTTATAGTTTAACTGACACTTCAATGTCTTGCAGATACTAAATTTACACATCCTCTGTACCTGAACTGCTGGGGCTTTACTTTGGGATGATATCTGGTGATGCCTGAGATAATATTAACTCTAGAATTGTCTTAATAGTTACGATGCCTTTAGCTAAAAGAATTATTGTGGGAAATTGTAAGCAATGCTGCCAGGTATGTAATTTGGAACACATTTAAAGTGATTATACTCTTGGCTGGTTGTAATGCTTGTTATCTGTTTTATCTCACAAAGAGGGTGTCCATGAAACTTTCATAAGCCTGAGTTTTGCTAGGCCTTGTTGAGAAAGGTAGTTTAAAATAGACTGATGCTTTCTCCTTAAACTTGGTAGCTTCTCATACAGTAAATGTATAAAATTAAGGCAGTTGGGAATACCTTGTGATCCAGCAGACAGGAAAACCTTTGCTTAATGCAACAGCTTTGCTGTTAGATGGATCCTATGCGTCCGAAGCTCCTGCTGAGTGGAGATAAGTTTAATAACTGCCCTTTTTACATTTGTCAGCCTGCTGACTGGCACAGCATGCTGCTAGTTTGTATTTGAATGCATCTGAAGGAATTGTAGGCCTACCAGGGGATGAGTGCTTGGCAGTGAGACAGGCCCGTTTTCGTATTTGGCGGAACCTGCAAAGGCACGCCTGCACTTGGAGTATCTACTGTTTCTTTGGGACTTGTTTATCTTGCCTGTAGGGCTTAAAGATAATTAATGTAAAGTGGTTTACACTTAAAACAGGGCTCGTCAGCCCTGTAGAGCCAAGTTATAGCACTGCTAGCATGCAGGACTGATTGCCATTGTAACACAGTTAATAGGCCCTAACCACGTTTGAACGAGATAATATAATAAGACTTTAGTTGGTTCCAAGATTAGTTAGGTTCCAGCTTGATTCCAAGACCAGTTAGGTCACATTCAAACACCAGGCTGGTAATGAAAGCTGTTGTCAATATTTTTGATATAGGGGTTCCCATGCTTTGTTGCTTTTGGGTTGTGCTTGGGGAAGAATAGCTCAATCTGCCGTGACAGCACTTGTGCACTGTACACCGACTTGTGATTGAGCTGGGGTAGGTAATACGAAAATTCTGTTGCATTTTGCCATGTCTTACACCTAGTTTACAGTCTGCACTTCAGAAAAGTGGATGTTTGTTTACATCTGTGAAATGCAAAGCCATTTGCAGTAGAAATAATCCTTCCATTGTTTACAAAAACAAAAGCAAGCTAGAGCTTGTGCCACTTTTCATTCCATAGTGAAATGTACTGACTCCTGCTTTGAAAGCTGGTGCTGCCGATTTGACGATTTACTCCCATGTTTGCAAATACTCTGCACAGTGTTTTTGACGTTAACTCCCATGCCATGATTGAGTATGCAGTGCCACCCATCTTAGGGAATAAGGAGCGGAATGCTAATTTTCATATTTTCAATTTCTCTTTGAGTTGTGGTTTGTTTTGTTTTTTTTAATGTAACTAAATCGCTAAAGCAAAAGAATTTGATGTAGGGCGAGTAGCAGGCAGATGGAAAGGCCTGGCCCATTAACACTTTTTCTGTAAAACTTTTCCTTTGTAGTGTTATTTCTGACTGATGGACATTGTATACAGAAGCATAATTACTTCTTTTTATTTTAATATTTGGGAAAAATTAGAGGATTTTGTGGCTGGATGTATCCCCCAAGCCCTGCATTTATTTTTTACTTTCTGTGGCTAGGTTGCTGTTTGTCTTTCCTTCCATGCTTATGTTAAATCTTCCTTGGAAACAATCAAATCCCTAATTTATGTCTTCTGTGAGATCTGGAGCTCTGTGTTCTGGAGATAACAGTTATCTTGATTCATCAGATCCTAGTGCCCTCTTTCCTCCTTGGAACAGAAGGTAGAACTGGAGCTCGTAGGAGCATTAGTCTTTAACTGGAGAAGTTGTGTCCTCCTCTCCTCCCACCCTGGCTGCTGCTTGTGTCTCAGCACTGCAGTCGGTCCCCATCACCATCATGTCTCTTCATGCTGCCACAGGTGGGCTTTGCTGTAAACCTGTAACGATTTCCCTCTCCTGTTGTCATAATCCTCTTTTTTTTTTTAATCTTGTTTTTATCCATCTCCCTTTATTTGCTAAATCTCCTTTGATTCTTTGTTCTTTTCACCCCAGTTTTACTCTTTTATAATCTGAGATCTGTGGAACAAGATTCTTTTCTTCTTCTAGCACATGGAGAAACTCTCCTGTGCCTAGACAAGGATTGCAGTAGTTCTATCTTCAAATTTTAATTCCAGACTACATGGACAAGTCCTGAGATGCCTCTGTTGTTACCTGTTCCTCAGAGCTATACGTTAAACAAAACATGCATCTGATCAGTATAACCTGTAATTAAACATTTTCCTTAAGCAACCGACATCTTGATAACTAATAATTATCATGTGTAGCACCTTTAAAGCCTATTATGTGTGTTTATGTAAGAACACTATTACCATAATAATAAGATATCATTACCACAAATGTGCATACCGAATGAGCATGTCTTAAAGTAATCACGCGATTCCATTAATGATACTTGAAAAATTAAAGTATTTGCTGTCTAATCTCTAAAACACTACTCAAAAGATTTTGGAAACAGCAGGACCTGTTTACTGCAAGTCTCTAAGTATCTCATTTCTGGTGTCTCATTTTTGTTTCCTGAATTGTCGCTTATCTTTCAGCTAGGGAAATCATTAGCTCAGAGACCCACAGTCTCCTGTTGAAAGCATTTCCATGCTCTGATTTTTATGCTTTTTACCTTGGTTTTTTGTCCAGGGAGTGCTGCCACCTTTTCTTAAGGCTGATGTGAAATGCACTCCTGAAACTCAGTTCTCCTTGAAATTAGATAATTGCCTTAAACAAGATGGACTGATAGCTAATTGTAATTCTGTTAGTCCCTTGCATGGGGGGAGGGGGGAAAAAAAAAAAGCTGTTCTTCTTCAAGTGCTGGGTTTTTTTTCTTTTAATAGAAGATTGGAAAGTTGGGGAGTGGAGTTTCCTGCTGTAATGTATAAATTTGTCAAGAGTGTGATAGTTTTGAGTTTGTTTCTCATATTGAAATGTCGACCTCTGTAGACTGTCCATTTTTTTTTCTGGAAGACACTTGATGACCAGAGTGAAAGTTGGGGATAAACATTTAGCCTACTAAGAAATCTGAGTAACTGAAAAGAGACTTTTTCATGCTGTTTGAATCAAATACCAGACGTGGCTAAGAGCGGGGAGGAAAAAAAATAATCTTCTAGGGTGTTTTTTAATGATTTGTTAGAAGATTCCTATTGTGGTTGACTTAGCGTGATTTTTTTGGACATTGATAGTGCAGAGAAAAAGAAGGTTATGGAGGTCTGCATGAAGTCTGCACCCTTTCCCCTGTCCTGAAACGTGCTGGTCGGTTGTTCATGGGCTGCATCCTTGTGTGTGGTGGTGTCAATGACACTGCTCCATCGGACCACTACATAAGAGTGCTGAAGTAAGGCAGTTGCAGAGGTTAAGAGGATAGATAGAATTGTTGGCCTTTTGCAGGCATTTACTCATCCAAGCAGGGTATCTATTTGTGCTGTTATTGTTAGAAAGGAAGAGCAGTCTGTTTAATCAATGTCTTTTTTTCCTGTAATCCTTTGTAAAGATAAAAAGCATGTCCTCTCTCAATAGTTCTGTCAAAACTATTGAGGAAAAAGGACTAAGTGTCCAACTTGAAGCCACAGTTGTTTTATGAAATCAGTTATTGTCATTATTTTGGTCTCTCGGAACTAACCCAAGGTTTTTTAGACTAAGAATGCCTTTTGCATTTTTACGGTTGTCCAATAGGATGGATGTTTGTCTGTGGCTGTCAGGCACCAGCCTTTTAATTCGTTCTCTTTGAACTCATTAATAAAAATGCATTTGTGTGTAGAGTGGCCAAACACTTGCTGCTGTAGAGAGGCCATTTTTTATCTGTCAGTAATACCACATCTAATTTAGTAACATAATGTGTGTTGAGTCAAATGAGTATATCACTGTGTACTTTCCTCCATAACACTTGGCATTAAGTAATCTGGAGCACAGTGAAGTATTTATTAATGCCAGAAAGTACATAATGCCATACATCTCCTTAATACTTGATTCAGTTATGTGACATGTTTCGATATCTAACATGTTAACTGCATTATAAGAGAATAGTAAAAAAGGAGGAGAGGATTTTAAGGGAGTGATTTCAAGGACTGAGAGTATCTAGCAGGAAAATTATGCATGAAAAATTAGAACAGCAGAAATAGGGAAAAGCCAAAAAATACATATAGGATTGGGAGACAAAGTGACAGACGTAATAGAAGAGATGTGAGGACAAATAGGACTTTCAAAATTGATTTTTCTATCTATAATGGCAGTAATAGAGCAGGTAGGTGAGACTGAGGTAGCTGGAGCTGAAGATGTATCACCGGAGGAGATTGTTTTGCCTACAGTTAGTCGCTCCTGGCTGTCAATGAAATTAAAAGGAACTACATATAAAATGGGTACAAAACAGTGTTCTCTGTCACAAGGCACATTTCGCTTTTGGAGCTCGTCGTATTCTTGTGGGCAGTCAGGTAACAGGACAGGAAAAAGGATTGTACCTTCATATTACTATTAACAACTCCCACAGGGGAAGGGGGCACATGCACACACATACATGCATACAGTTAGAAGGAAGGAAAGAGACTGTTTCAAAAGCAAAGCAAAATGCTTTCTGAAAGGGATATAAACTCTTGTGACTCAGGGTATAAACAGGCTTCTCACCAATGTGTTCAGGAAGCAGATTTCCCTGCAAGCCAGTTATTCTGTTACCGCCTACCTGCAAGGCTTCATGAACCTTTTGGTGTATCACTTGGCTTCTTTTTCTTTCTTTTTACCTACGGAGCAGGGAGAATGCTTTCTTTGTTCCCAATTAGGTTGGCAACTTCTCAAATCCTCCATAACTTTTCAAGGAAAATTAAAGTTCTTGACAAAAATAAAATGGAAATACATCATCAAAAAGGAAAAATTACAGTAGTGTTAAGTAAGCAACTTTTTAAAATTTGGTACCTGTGTTTATATTGGAGACTGCTGGGATAGTGTTGTGACTTAATTCTTAGCTTTAAATTTAAAAATCCTAGAAATATAAATTCTCTGTTGTTTCAGTTACTTCTGGGAAACACTTATTTCTTAGTTTTCTAGTCTATGGGTTGAACTAAGGAAGTTCAGTATGTTTTGTTCCGAGTTCAGCTTATAAAAGTTGCACTGTCTCTGTAAAATGTGTAAGAAGCTGCATTAAATTTCCCTTCCCCCACTTTTAAATACAATTCCTTTAGGAGAAAAAAAACAAAAAAAAGAAGCATCTATATTATACTGAGTAATTATGCCCCGTGGGAAATAGAATATAAAGATCTTTAAAATCATTCAACTGAGAGAACAAGCACTTTAACTTTTGCCTCGCAGGAGTCATGTATTACATTATCAGCTACTTGCTCCAGTGTCAGTGTGTCATGCCTTGCAGGTTAGCAGGTTTGGCAGAGGAAATGAAACCCAGTCAGTTACTGCGGGATTTATAGTAGACCTGCTGTTGCAGGAAGTGGTGAAAAGTTGATTGATAGTCAGAGGCAAAAGTCTACAACAAGAAACAGGATGTATGCTTGTTACTTTATACCTGTGTTCCCCTCTGAGTTGTCCCCCCCACCCACCCCATTTCAAGTCACTCTCTTACTTTTTGTGCTCTCTGTTTCTAAATCCATGATGCACTTTGCTGGTAAAGCATGTGCTGACTTCAAAACACTTGAGGAAATAGATATGGTTGTACTGAAGATTTGAAGCTGGTGTAGCATGCCTGCTTTATTAGAGGCATTTGTCTAAATGGTCCTGATATTTCTGTTGAATTATTGCAGCTGAGTTACAAGTGAAAGGTAAAGCACGTCTACGGACGGAGTATTGAACATCTCCTGCTGTCATGGGTCCGCCAAGCTAGCCGTGAAAGGAGGAGAATATGTCACTGAGATGGACCTGATCAGCTATGTTCTGTCAGTTTATCTGTATTTAACAGGAGGGTAGTAAAACCAAATGGTTTTGCTGCATATGAACTTAATCCAGCAAGCCACATACTGCAGAATTCACTGCTAAAGACAGCAATCCTGAAAAGGTTTGTTCTGAAATCCGTTTTCCCTTACTGTGCACTGCTGAAACATCAAAGCAGCAGTATCTTTTCTGAAAGTGTCACCGAAGACTTTCAGTGGGATATTGTCTAGCCTTGTGCGAAAAGTTACCCAGAATAATAGTAATTATGAATACTTTTGATTTTTTTCCCCTGTAACATCTACTTTGACAATCATAATTGAAGAATAAAGTTGTTCGCAAACCAAGCGAAGAGTAGAAACGTCCAAGACTTGTGTTCTCCTTATCAAATGGGAAAGTTCTGTTTGTAAAGTTCAATAATATATCTTGTTCTTTGTTAAAGGTCAAAAAAGTTGGCTGCGCTCTCTGAATCCTTGCAGAAAACCACACTTGCTAAGTCCCACATAGGATTTGAACTAGAAGAGCTGGAAGCAGCAGCAGTGCTGGTACAAGAGGAAGAGAACATGTTAAAAGCTGCTGGCACAGTTTCCAAGCAACAGCTGCCTTCATCTGAGTCGGAGACAAGTGACTCTGAAGAATCAAGCAGTACTTCATCATCTGAGACAGAAGGCTCTGATTCAGATGAGCGAGAGTCCTCAACCAGTGAAGATGGGAAAATAAATTCTTTACAAGGCACGCTTCAAGAGGAGAGGACAGCTCCACTTATTGACTGTAATGGATTAAGGCAGGGCACAAACACTTTGACGTTTGAGGTTAGTGATGAAAAATCAAAGGTTTCTTTGCAATCTACATCTGTTCCTGGAAAATTGATAGAAGAATTAGAAAAGCAAATGCATACTGCAATTAGACTTTCAGAACAGCCTGAAGGATTGGCTACTGCAAGCTGCATTTTACAGAAACAAGAAGAAAACCGTGTATCTGAACCTGACAGATTTTCAAAAGATACTACTGGGAAGGGAAATTTCTTGGAGGTGTCTTCAGAGACAAACCCATTCCTTCTTGTTTGCAGCACAAATGAAGATGAAGAGTAAAGGACCATGTTAGAATACGGTGTGACCCACTAGCAGCGCAGCTTATTGCTATAATGAGGTGTTCCCAAGGCTATCCTGAGCTGCAGAAAGAAGTTGATATTTTTCTTCTTTGTTGTGTTGTCAGTTCGGAGGACAAGACTGCTTTGAAAAGAATTGATATGAAAAGATAGGATAGACACCATCATAGTTACATTTTTATTTTTCTTCTCTGATTCAACAGAGTCTCAAATTTTATCTCTACATGTGGGAATGTGTAATTTCAGTAAACTTCTAGAAACAGTTTTCATTAAGCTTATTCTGTAGTAGAATGATGTCCTAATCAAATACAACTGAAATGAGTTGTAGCATCATTTTAATTATCTTTAGCTATTGGGATTTACCTGAAAAATATCCTCATTGTGTTTGTATGAACTTGTTTATGACATTTTGCTGCATTTTTTTAAACTTTAAAATGTTTTATGGCTAGCCACTTCAAAAATAATGGTTATAAATTTAAAAGTCTAAATAGTGCTGACAAATTATTTTTAAATATAGATTTTCTATTTTTTGTACAAAATAAAGGAAATTTCTTTATCATCAGTGCAAGATAGAAGGGTTATAGCTTATATTTGTGCAGTTCCTTGCATAAGTTATTTCAACAGTTTTGTCATGTATTTATTTTGTGCTGGTTTTGAAATGTGTCTGCATGTGGACACTGCTGTTGCTCTTTAAAGAACAGAAATCCTCATTATTTCTTCTTTCTTTCTGTGTATGCTCTTAGTATCACCACAGTAACGTTAACCAAAATGAAGAAACAATATAGTACGGTGATCTTGAGTATAGGACTGAAAGCAAACCTGTGCTGTCTAGACCTGGCTTTGTTATTAGTCATCACGTAGCTTTGGCCAATTTGTTTGCTCTTTTTTTGTCTTTATAACATTAAAATAATCCCATCAGTCAATATATTTTGTGCTAATTTCTGTTAACTGTAGATAGGTTCTTGAAATCAGGTGGCTGCTGCAAATTATATGCTGCTGTTCAGTCCCTACAAGAGGATTTGGGAGGGTGGCAGGATGGGAC
>NW_009637366.1:26284-36536 GCF_000690535.1 Cariama cristata | reverse complement strand
CACCACCAGGTGTGGTGCAGCAGTCTGACAAAACAGGAACACCCGATTCAGGCCTTAGGAGGAGCAAGCCATGATTACTTTTCAACCTTTTTACTATTAAAAAGTGTATAAAAATCCTAAGCTTAAAGACTTACTCTTCACCAATGCTACACCCTGCTGGAAATCAGCAGGCTAGCTCTGTTCCTGTGCTGACTCCTGTTCAGTGAGAACTGCAACCCCGATCTGCCAATATTTTTTATGTTCTGAAATACCTACCGGTCGCTTAATCAGTCTCTGTGTTCTGTTCCCCAGGGGAGGAACCTTTCCCATCTTGCATGTCAGTGAGCACTTACTCTTCTAAATGCTGGCAATAAAATCTACACTGTAGCTGCAATTATGCAGCGTCTGTCTGAGAGAGGGGAAAAATATGCTTAAGAAAAAAAAAAAAATAACCTGACTCCTTCTCTCCCCACATTACAGGTATGAACTCTGAAACTTCCTTCAACTGAACATGGGCTGGAGAAAGCTATATTAGTACAAGTTAGGAAATACACACTGTGAAAATTGAAGGGTATTTGTAATATCCCATGTCTTCAGCTCTATCTTCTTCCCTGCCACCCCCGATTCTCCCATTTTGTGGCAGACTGCTGAGGAGGATGTTCCTCTTTTTGCAACAGACCTGCTTACTTGCAGGGCCTGACTGCCTCTTCTGGAGCGAGGACAACATCTTTAGTTAATCTTTTTGTTCTTTCCTCTGCGTGCCTAAAAGCATGGTTTCTTTATGCCATTTGTGAGCCTTCTCCATCTGTCTATGCGAATCTAGTTTGGGTGTAGTATCTTCAGTGTCCATACAATGTGATGCCACAATAAATGCCAGATGAGAACATGGCACGCACATAGATGTTAACTCCCAGATAACTTCGGTGTCATTGATATCCTCACCTTTGAGACCCTGCATCGGTGAGCTCCGTTTCTGCCTCCGGAAACATACTGGTGCCTGCTCGCTTCCCGCAAGTCTGCAGCGCGCTGTCTTCCCTTCTGCTCCTGCCCTGCTATTCCTCTGCACGCCTGCGCTTGGGGAAACGGGCTGTGGTGTGTTGTACCCTGAGACCCCTTCCCATTCCCAGGTTTCTTCCCCTTTTTGTGTCCACTGCTGATGTGCATTGTTGCCTTTTTTGCAAAACTCTGTGTTTACTGGTTGTGGAGCTGATAATGGATGTTGATTGTTAGGTATTGATTGATAGCAATTTTATGTGACCTCTGTAGTGGTGGGGTGGGAAGTTTTTCCATATTGGGTGTTAAGGATTTCATGTGTGACTGAATTATTCAGCACACCCAGAGTGCTCAGGATGAGCAATGTCTGTATGAAAGAGAAGCCTTGCTTCTCCAAAAGGAACACACAGAGACACTTTTCTTTTAAAAGTGGAGCTCTGTAACCTTATTTAGTCAAAACTGATGCGTGCTGAATCCATGAACCACAAAAACTTGGGAAAAACAAAAAAACCCGAACCCTACCACCACCCCGACCCCTCAATCCCGTAAGCTGCTGTGGGTTCTGAAAACTGAATGAACTCCAGTAGGGAGTCAAATTTATGTGGAGGAGCTATTTGGATGAATCCATAGGAATAGTTCTTATGCAGGTTTTCCAGGCTGGAAATCAGTTGATATATGAAGAACTCAATAGATGTATAGTCAGTTCTGTTGATTTTAAAATTCTCCTTGTTTCTAGTGCCCCTATCCACCCAAGCTTATTTGTAGCACAGCCAATACTTTGCTTGTTGCTCATCGTCGTCATGAGTCTGAAGGGAACAGAACTGCAGTGTCTGGACAGAATTCCTACTGAAAATAAGTTTGAATATGGACTAAGCCCGAGAGGGGAAGCACTGTGACGTTTTGCTTGAGGACGGGAAAGCGGGTTGTCTGAGGTGTACGGAGTGCTCTGGGGGAGAGATTAAACTGAGTTGGAGCTATAATTTGTTTAATGTCTTGTTATTAATCAGTTAACTTTATATTAGAGATTTAGGCTAAATAGAGCATTTTGTCCCAACCTTATGTTGTGGCAGCGGTGCAGAGCTCCCCTGAAGCCAGCTAATGTGGCCATGGGAAGATGGCTCCAGTTAACATCCTGACGCTTCGCCGCCGCAGTAGGCTGTCGTTGGGACAGCACCGACCTCTGTTGTTATCCAGACCCAAGCGAAGGCAAGGTCTCCTTCCCAGCCCCACATCTTCAGAGATGTTTGTAAGCTGTCCTTACAGAAAGCTGCTCTCCCTGGGTAAGTGCATGGCGGCAGCCTGGATTCATGCCTGAAGCCCCGGGGGAGTCTGTTCTCCATCCTCACTGCTGCCTGGAGTGCTGCTCCTGCCAAGGATAGCAGGAGAAGGATCTGCAAGCCCTGGTTGTGTTCTCGGCGGCGTATGTGCCAGCCCTGCTGTCCTGAGCTGCCCAAGTGTAACAGAGCCCTGGTAAATGAGAACGAAGGCAAATTCGATGCTCTCAAGCCTTGGCTCTGCTGCTTGGCAGGACCGAGGGGGTAACACGATGTGAGTGTGTGGAGGGAGGGGGGCCCTGGCATCCAGGAGTTGGCTCTGAAAGAACGGAGATGGGTTTATGTTAGGGAGGTGCTTGTTCATGTAGTGCTTTAAGAATGAGGTGTTAAAAGCAACAAGTAAAATACTGGAAACAATCAGAAGTAGCTAAACTAAACTGTTTGCGTTTTTTTCTCCTTTTTTTCGATGGGGATGGTGTGACCCACAGACCATTGCCACCTTTTCATTTCTTTCCCCAAAGAAAGAATCGGTGCTGAATTGATTAAATATTTTTTTTTTCTCCCTGGCTTTTCTTAATTCCAAACATCTTTCTGAAAAGTTTGTAAAGGCTTTGCTCTGTATCAAAAGAAGAAAGCATCGATTAGACTTCATTTAGTGCAGTAAATGATAAATATGGCAAAGAAATTGAATCGCAGAAGTGGAGTGAAGGGGCCAGGCAAACCTCTGCTGTTGACACAGCTGAATATTGTCAAAACCTGAGCCGGCTGTCTCAAGGCTGGAGAAAACAAACAGGGAAACACATGTCAAACAGATAAATAGCTCTGCTGTTCAGAGCTCTCCGTGGAGGCCATTTGTCTCCAAGATAAGGAAGAATGCACTCCCGAGCTGTGAGAAGATAAGCTGGGAGAACAAAATGAGTGTGGAATTGCTATGGTCGTACTTGGGCGTTTACACAGGGAGCAAATACAGTACCCCCACCCTGGGGGTCTCTACGGTGAGCAGGGTACAGCACCCAGGGAAATGTCTAATGTGACCTTGCAGACTTTTCTTGAATATTTCAGCAGTGGATGATACTTACACCTTTGTAGCATACAAACAAATGGTATTGCTGTCAGTTGTCTTGGTAAGTCACTAATTTTAAAGTATTTTCTAAGCCTGTCATGGATCTGTTTCTCTCCTTTTTAGTGGTAAGTGGGCTGTAGCCTGTGGTTATGTGGGCATGTGTGAGGCATGATTTTGCATTGACACAATAAATTTGGGTTTGTAGTACTGTGGTACCCATAAATCATACTATTTTTATATTCTTAGGTTTTGGAGAAGTGACTTCCACAAATACTACATTTGGACACCTGACTTAGATCGTATCTGAAGTGCGTTTGGTAATGTTGGTTTGCGTCTCATTAAACGTTTTCTCTTATTCAAAAGCCGCAATGCAATTGAGCACAGTTGGCGGCATTCTGGAGGATGCTTGAAGACAAGAAAAAAAGCTGTGTCCCTTTGGTGAGGACTAAGATGTTGGCAGAGCTCCATGAAGGAGGACAGCTCTGACCCAACAGCCGGTCATTTCTGTGGGAGAAGCTTCCTTTAGTCGGGTAGTGCTGGTTAGTGATTAGCATGGAAAAGAACAGAAAGTTTCAGGTTTATAAACTAGCAAGGTCAGCCAGGGGGTAACCTTACTAACCAGTAACCCCAGGAGCTCAGTGGCCTGTCCCTGTCTTTGCTGTTGGTGTTCTGAGTCACTTTGCAAATAATTTTCCCTGGTTTCACAGAGGTACCAGGCCTAATGCAGGAAGGTCCAGACTTTGGAAGGGGAACACAGAAATACAGTAAAAAGGAATAAAGCTCAAATCTGAGAGCGGAGACTTCTTTCTCTGTTATCGACTTGTGCTGAGGAAGGGCAAGAGGCTAAAATCTACAATTTCGGGTGTATTCTTAAATACCTTTCTGTGTATCAGTATCCGAGTGTCTGACTCAAAGCTGTTGGTGCCTTGGGAGCTGTGGTTCTCATCCACACCACCTGGAGTCTCTGCTCCTCTAAACCCCTGAAAACTAGACAAACCTGGCCAAAATTAGATGCCAGAAACCTCTTAAAAAATATAACAAAAGGATGTGTCTGAAGGCTTGACTCTCTGTTGCACTGTGCATCGATACCTCTGTAAAACAGACCTCTTAGCCCGGGGGGATCTGTGAGGCCTGATCACCTCTTGAACAATACTTTGGTGGTTGTCTTTTGGGAAGGCCCTGTTCTCGGGTGATCCCTGGGCATAGCCTTGCTTCAAGCCAGTAAACCAGGATAAAAGCCACTGTGTGCACGAGAGACTTCCTAGCACTAGAAACAGATCCCTGGTGTTTCCTCTTGACGGGCACATCACCTTCTTTGAAGAGCCCAGAAATTTAATAGCCTCTCTCATTCTCATCACTAATTTTGGCTTGCACCACTCTTCTCTGTGCACGACCCTGCTTTCAGCCCAGAACCCCCTTCTCGTGTGCTAAGCTGCTCTTGGAGGTCCCATCTCTGTACATCACCCCCCTCGTCACCTCGCCTGTTCACAGGGCGCCTGTCCGCAGCACACCTGCTCTTTCTGTCGATGTATTTTTCTTCTTATGCCTCTATTTTGCCACTCAGATATGGTGAGACCGCACCATCTCCCGCTTTTTGCAGGATGGGAGCTGCAGGGGGTGAAGAAAGAGAGAAGAGAAGCTGCTGGGCAGGGAGCCCGGAGCCAACGTTGACCTTAAACAAAGCTCTGCCTGGGAAGCGACGGGAGGAGAAAGTTCAGCCACCGATTTTGTCAGGAGACAGCAGCTGTGTGTGCTTGGCCTCTGCCACGCAAGCTGTGGCTTTCCACGAAAGACCAGGAAGGCTGCTGCTTGCAACAAGGATTTTGCAGCCTTCCGTTGTGCTTTTTGGTCGGGAGTCAGTGTTAGGGTGAATGGCAGTAAATGTCGTTCGCTCTAATTATCGATGTGTGAGAGATTTGGGAGTATAACTCATAAATGGTAATGAGATGTTTAAGGCATAAATCAACTGTGTATCAAGATGAGAACAAACTCCCCTCAGCTGTACTTCAAATAATCCAGGTAGTAACCTGATTGCAGCACCCTACCTGCCAGGGCTGCAATTACTTTTCGTCTCATGTCCGTAATTTTTGGCAATTATGCAGAAAGACCCCATTTCCTGCAGTAAATAAATTGGGATTCGTGTTTTGCCTTGATGTAACTCCTCCTCCTCTAATACGCTGCATTGTCCATTGATTTGCCTAATTATGTGTATTACAACTGCATAAGGCGCTGGGTAGCAGCAGGGGGTCCGTACTGTGGAGAGGAGGAGGGTGATTGCTCCATCTGTTCCTCCGAGCTGCTGGGAAAAGCATCGGGGAGTGAAGTGGGAAATGGAGGGAAGGAATTACCATTTAGTGCAGGTGCCTCTGGAAGGGGAATCCCGCTGCCAGGTGCTGGCAGGTAGTTCTCCTGAGCTCCTCACGGGCTTAATTACCCTATAGTGAGACTTCTCATCTCAAATTAGAGCAGGCAATCGCAACTGAAGTCTTCAAACAAAACGGGGAGTGTAGGAGTGCTTAATCTATTTCACTATAGAGACCTGTATTTCTCATTCAGCGAGATTCATGCCCCATTCGGCTGAATTTAAAAGCAGTTACCTGGAATTAGATCATTAATTTAAAAATCTGAATGTAGAAGTGTAAAAGCAGACAAGGTCAAAGCATCTGAACCTGCGAATCTGCCTTTCAGTGATGATATTCTAAAAAGCAAGTGCAATACTTTGTCCTGTGGATTTAGGAAGAAGTTGCTCAGGACTATTGGAGCCAGAGCAAGGAGTACCAGGCAGAGCACAGGGATGTGCTTTTCCGTGTTTGCTGTCCTGGACAAGTAGCTTAATGCCTCCACAGCTGCTGCTTTCACACTCTCAGGATTGCCGATGGATCAATAGTGGCAACAGGGTAATGTGTTGCTCACTTTCCTGCTGATTTCTACTACGCTGCTAACAACTGGAAGCGGGTAACTCATCAGATCAGTTTGTTAGTCCAACTGGAAAATAGCTGAGGAATAAAAAAATGGCCAGAATATGTTTTGTGTCATCGTTAACGAGTAATGCACTGGGACTGTAACATCCTGAGAGTAATGCACCTGGAAGGAGGAAGACTATCAAAATTAAAGTCGTGGTGTGTATCCTTTTGTGTTTTAAATTGCCTTAGCACTTTTTTTGTGCTCTTCCACACCTTGGAACAGCGCTGTGAGCAGTTACACGCAGTGTGCATCTGTGCAGGTTTGACTATGTCCATGTGATATATCCTAACTTTGCTATACCTGGCAGATTACTCAGGAGTTGCTAGTCCTGTTATTAATTTAGGAATTAAATTGTCTGAAATGATCACATAACCAAGAGTGCAATAGAAAGTTGAGATTTTTGGTCCATCTTTCCAATCACCTTCCCACGCTGCTTTTTACCTGTCCTGAGTGATGGGTCTGTTTGTGCCTGGTCCCTATAGCTGGGGGTAAATGAATGAGCTGAAATTGCCTTTCCCTGAGACCTGGTGTAAGTTGTAACACTTAATGTGCTTTTCTTCCTAACTCTGCCGTACGTGTGACCCGCTCAGGCCTGCAAAGCAACGCCGTCCCTGCTCCTTTGGGAAATGGCAGAGGCAAAGGTGCAGGAGCAGAACCGTTGGCATGCCTGGAAGCTCGCTGTGGCACCGCGTGGGAAAGGATCATGGCTTCATCCGCCGGGACACACCAGGTTGTACCAAAGTCGGAGTTGTGAGGATCGTCTACGAGAGCTATGAAACTAAACCAAGGTGCCTGGCAGTGCTCCAGTCATTCATCCACGGTCTGAAGTACTAGGTAAGGATTTGGCGTGGGGTGCCGGCGGAAAGTTCCCTTTTGTCTTCAGATGTCCGACAGCAAACTTCATTGGTCACGGTAGTGGAGGATATGTAGGGTCTCTGAGAGTAAGTGGAATAGTACTGTCTAAAAATTGGGAAAAATATTCCAAGAAGATACTGATGCTAGCGTGATTATGCTTTGAAATCCTTAGGGATTTGAGTTACGAATAATTACAGTGATATGTCTTTTCTTAACCTATTCTGTATTGCTGAAACAATAAGCTTGTGCAACCGTAACACCATGCTCTTAATGACCCTAATGAAAAGTCCTAAATCAGGCTTTTCTTATTAACTGCAAAGCTGACTGGGTGTCAGTGAATACCTAAAGTAGCACAGGCGGCAAAGGAAACGTGTGTGTGTGTGTGTGTGTGTGTGTGTATTAATCAATTTGCTTTTCAAAGTGGCTAAAGCCAAAAGCCTGAGGAATTCCCCCTGGGAGGTGATTTCCCTCAGTGCTGCTCAGTTGGCAGCCTCGGTGCTAACTGCTCCTTGCGCTAATGGTATCCTCTCACCAGAGAAAACATCGTACTTCAGAGCTGAAGTGGTTGGCAGAAGCTGTAATTGAGGTGTGAAGTGACTTTCCACACAAGAACCTGCCTTCCAGTGTTGGGCTCCTCGCTTGTCTCGCCCCGCTGAATGCTGTTAACGGAGACTTTTCCATGATCAGCTGTTGATAAATGGGCTTGGAAGCCTATTTCTATTTCTGCTGTTCTGTTTGGCTTGCTAATCCTCCAATTTGCACCTTAAATACCTTAAAATAAAACAAACGTGGAAATGTTATCGCACCGATTGCAGTAATAAATGTAAGAGAACAAAATATTTATAATGTAAATGAATATTTTTGGCCCCAGTTTTTTCAAAATCAGATTGCAATGAATATTTTTTTGATAGTTACTAGAATAGGAATTCTGAGGCTCAGAAATACGGTTTAAGATCATTTTTGCGTAACGAATAGTCAGCTTTATTAATTTAGTATAGATTTATATGGGAAAAAGAGAAACTAAAGAAAATAATGATGTATTAGGTTGGTGGGAAGTAAGATTCAAATTAATCTGAGGAAGCACGTGAAGCCCCGGACCAGTCCTTTAAAAGAATCGGTTGTATTTTGGCAAGTCCTGGGGAGATATTTTCATTGATAATGTGATACAGACCCTGACGCACGCGTTTGCGTGCATGGGAATGCAGGAGGTGGTGTGCTGGGAGCACCAAGCCGCGAGTGTGTTGCTTGCTGCCTCGGTTCGGGGATCGACGTCTGCCTTCCCCGGGAGCCTCTGACCTAACCGGACCCTGCAAAAAAGGTCTAGAGTTGCAGTATCAGGTTTTTTCTGGCTGCTAATGGTATTTTAATAGAGCCCCGACTTCCCTGAAATTGGCCAGATATTTCCACTAGTTCCAACCCCAGGCACAAAAGAACTAAAAAGGGGTGATGGAGGAGGGTGAGGGGTGAGGGACAGGTAATTTCAGCTCATTTCTCTGTTGCCGTTTTCTTGAGTGACCACAGGCACCTCCCTTACGCTCCTGGCACCCTGCTTCCCTTAAAATGGAAATAGTAACGCTTCCTTGCCATGCAGCAGTGCTCCCCAGTTAAAAGCCTGAAAGAGGTGAAATCTGTGCTCATGCTCTGTTTTTATCTTAAACTTACATTTTACTTATAAATAATTTAAATTACAGATTAATCGATGGTATAGAGTAACTGGACGATATAGCGTAACTAGGTGTGAATGTTGGAAAAAAACAGTGACAGCTACAAGCTGTAGCTGTCAAAGCCCCACTGCAATATAAATATTAGATGGATGTTTTATAGATTAGGGAAAATGGGCTTGGATGACTGACAGCAATGGGGAAAACGTAAGGACCCGTAGACATTCAGCGCTGGAAATGTGGTTTGAGTGCTAAACTGACCATTGCATTACACAAGCAATTACAAGCTGTGTGGTAAGCAGATGTGAACTCCAGGGAGATTTTAAGCTGGTGTAATGCACGTGTGAGGTAAGGCAGAAGAAGATACACAGAACTCCCCTGGAGAGCGTGAGCCGTGCACGCGGGAGTCCCAGCTGGATTTGGTCCATGAGCACGCTGGTGTGCCGGTGTAACTCCGCGCCGGTGAGCTGGGTGATGCCCAGCCGCCTGCCTGTCCGGAGACGTTGCTTCTGCTCGGGAGAGCATCCCGGCTGCGGGGCCGTGCGAGCAGGCATGGCAGCAGGCACGGAGCAGGTTTTGCCGCCTGGTATGGAGCACAGGGGCTGTGTTTAATCCGTCCTAAAGATGCGAGAAGGAGGAATTAAAGCCGAGTGTCTGTGGAGGCTGGCTGTATGTTCAGCCGCAGGAGATGGCTGCAGTCCCACGGGCTGCGCTCGTGTTTTTTGCAGCGTGCCCTGAGCTCCAGGGCTTCCAGGCTTTGGTGAGACGTTCTGGTGCTGCCGTGTGCTGGAGGAGAGCCAGCTGCCAGGACAAGGGCATCGTGCTCAGGTGAGGGACAGGAGAGTCCTTTGCTTTTCCAACTCTTTGCGGCTGCTAATGTTTTGTCCCCTGAGCTCAACCTTGTGTCCTTAATGGCAGCCTGGCGCGGCAGATTCAATAGAGCAAGAGGCTGGGAGCTCTGCCAGAGGTGAGACCGCAGCTTTCCTGGCCTCTTCCCTCACTGTTAACTTTGCATCTTGCTTTGGGGAATGTAGACAGGAAAAAATGGACACACTCTTGACTTAAACTTAAGCTTAAACTTAAAAATAAGCTGCTGAACTGCCAATTCCATCAGCTCCAAGAGATGCCGAGGTACCCTCTGCCCGCTGCGGGTGGGGTGGGAAATGGAAACCTGGAGATTTCACAGGCAACAAAACGTTGAGGCTTGAAGAGCTATGCAAAACAAACTGAAGAACTTGATGAAAAACTTTTCCAAGTCGCCAGCCTGTACTTTCACTCCACCCTAGTCCAAAACCAGCCCCTGGCAGTTATTTGCTGGCTGAGATTAGTACGTGGGTGTCTTTAATCTCAAATGCTAAATCGGAGAAGCAGTTTCAGTTTGTGCAGACCCGCCCATGTTCGCTGTGAGTTCTGATTCTCTTTTTCCGTTACTTTTTCCCTATTGCTACAACAATTAATTAAGA
>NW_009637366.1:8610-26253 GCF_000690535.1 Cariama cristata | reverse complement strand
TGCTGAACCCTGTTGATTCATTTGGCACTTGGAAGCTTAATGAGGTGTAAACCTGCAGACTGCGGCAACAGTATAGCTGACATGGTAATTTATATCAATTGGCGTGATTAGTCCAGGTCCTCAATCACCGCATTGTTTCTCCGTGCAATCTGTCATAGCCCTAACAGGGGGACCTTAATGCTGGATTTCTGTTACATTGATGGTAATGTTCTGGGGGTGCTGCTAACAAGGAAAGTACAACTCATGTGATGCTTTGAGAATAGCAACATACAAATTGCTTTTGTAATAACATGTGCTTTTCACTCCAGAGATGACTGAGATCCAGACTTCAGAACTGCCTGCTGTCTAATTTGGGTTTGCAGTTACAGCAGCTGCAGGTCTGGTGTGCAAATACCTGCTGGAGGTATAACTGCCCGCTTGGGTTGGCGTCGTGTTTTGGGAGGGTTCTCTTTCGAGACATAGAAAGCACCTGGTCGAAGGTCCCCGTTGCTTCAGACTGTTAGGAGCTTGCTGTGACAGGGCCGTGAAAATCACTTGGTGGGTTGCCGTGTTCACTATGCCTTGACGATATTACTCATTAGTTAGTAACTATTAGTTCTGCAAATTCAGGCCAAGGATGTTGGAGCCACCCTAGGTTTCTTCTCCCTTGTATCACCCATAGCAGAGGGGTCAAGTAGAGCACAGCAAGGGTCCTGTGACCTCTCTGCACCCCCGTTACGTCATTAGTGATGCCACCATCCTATTAACTTCCATATTCTAACAAAAATGCAACCATTCGGAGTTTTGGAAACGATTTTGTTGGTGAGGTATGACAAGAAATAGAAGGAAATGCTCCCTTTTGGCAGCCTAGGCTCAGCAAAGCCAACGACAATGAAAACAGCTACATCTCTGCTGTTCAAAAATACTTGGTTCATGGGGTAAGGATTCAGACAGGCGATGCAGTTACGCGGGCGCTGGTTTGAAAGTACATTGCCTGTTGCTGTATCCTCTCCAGGCATCCCCGTATACATGTGCCTTGTCTGTGCCCTTCGTTGTGCGAGGAGGGCGCTTTGTGGGCTGCCAGCGAGCCCGTGGCCGCATTCTGACTCGGGGCGAGGGCTGGGATGAGCAGCAAGACCGTTAGCGAAAGCTGGTGCTGGACCAGAAGAATGTCAGAGCACAGCGGGATGGGCGAGGAGTTGCTGTGCAGCAGCGGCACGACGGCTTAGCAGAAGGTAGTAAATCAGTTCTGGTAATGGGGGAGCGGTTTCAATCAGCCTAATGGAGTTTGTGCAGTTTGCATGGAGATGGTGCTACTTTTGTTTAAATTTTTTTTTTTGGCCCAATCAATGGAAAAACAAACAAACCAACTCCCCCCCGCCACGCCCCAAATGAAACCAGAAACGTGAGAAGTTGAGCTACACCAAAATAAACCCACCTTAAAGGAGTCTCTAAACAGGTTAAACGGATACGTGAATAAATCTAAAAAGCAGTACAATTAAGGTAAAGATCTTTTTAATGTTCACAAAACCAGCAGGAAACTTTAAAGTTGATTCTTACGGAAAAGAAAAATCTGTCGTAAATTCTGCATATTCAGTGTTAATGCTTTTAAACTGAGCGATGAGGCCCAGGCGGATCCATTTCTGGTGCAGGACTCTCCTGTACCACTGCAGTTGTGTGAACTGATTCTAACACCCTTTCTGTTTGCAGCGCAAAGAGTCCTTAGAGTAAGTGAGTGTTTGACCCGTAACCACTGAGAGTAGTAGTCACTTTGGGACCTATGTGTAGAGAAATACAATTTATTTTAATGATATTTAAACTAATGAGCTTGGCTAATAGATATTTTTTGAAGCCCTTTACAGGGGTTCAGTCATGGGACAACATGCCACTGGGCACAAATGCTCATTTACTCTGTGAAATGTCAGAGAATGGCCCATCTATTAGTAAAGTGCATTTTGTTTGATTTTTTTTTAAAAGAATATATTTCCATAAATTACCGGCCCAAGAAATAAAATAAATCAGCCAGCTATTCAGTGAAATCTTAAATGTTAATTGAGAGTCACGGGACTGACTCGAGCCAAAGGAGAGAAGGGCTGGGGTGGGGGGGAGCTGTCGGGATGGCTCCGCTGGCTCTTTGCTCCCAGGCTGTGTCACCCGCATGGTGTGCTTCACCGACGGGTCTCCTACGAGTACGTTCACCCCAGGTCTGCATTAACTTCTGCTGTTGGGGACCCTGGCAAGAAACCGCCCCATGGCTGGGCAAACGTCCTGCCAGCCTGGCCGCCAAGCGGGATGGGGTTAGCTGGCTGTGCTGGGACTTGCTCCCCGGAGCAGCTCGGACAGCCTGGAAATAAAAGGTGAGCCCTGGGGAAGGAGGAGGAGGAGGATTGAGAAACTGTCTCATGACCAGAAAGGTGATGGTCAAATGAGTCACCGCGGCTCCACCTCGAGTTATCTCCGTGCAGGCACTTGAATTACATCATGTGTAGGCTGGTATCTATAAGCTCAGCTGTCTTCCCTATCGACCTGGTCGAATTCTGTGTGTCACCATTGTTCCTTTCTACATATTTATTTTGCTCAATGCTGGCTAACCAAGGTTGCCCTTTGAGGGAAGACGGTTTCTACCACTGGTGCATCTGTGGCCAGCTTGAGCTGATCACATTTTCAGCATCCCCAGAACATTCCAGGACCGGAGAGGGAAAATTGTACCCATAAAGTCATCGCATCAGGGAACACGGGAAGGGAACAGAACTTGCAAGGTCCATTTTCCTGCCCTCAGGCAGGTTGATCTGTGTCAAAATCATTCCCAGCAGCTGTTTATTTAATCCATTCTTGAGCTCTGCCAACACTGGAGATCCCACAGTGTCTCACTGCCAGCACCATTACAGTTTCAGTTACCGCCCGTGGCATGGATATACTGTTAGACAAATGCTTCATAACAAGGACTGTGGGTTTCTCTTCCTCTCATTATTAGCAGTAGTGATGTGAAGCTCCTTTATGCCACAGAACAGCAGTAGCAGAGCGGGGGGCAAGGGCAGCAATTAAATCTGTGCGAGTCCCGTCTGTGGGCAAGCCCTGAGGCTGCTCAGCACCAGAGCGGGACGCTGGATCTGAACCCCCCTCATCTCCTTTCCTCTTCCTTCTGACAGGTGAAATAGTTTGGGTTTGTGCCATCCATCCTCCTCCGAGGTCTCGGTCCGGGGAAGGAGCGAGCAGCCCCGGCAGCGGCCCTGGCAGGCACCAGGCAGCCGGACGGGCTGCTCCGCAGGTAGAGCCGTGGCACCTCCGAATGCCAGCAGCCTGGTCTGCGCTGAGCAGATGAAAGATTATAGTGATCAGTTTGGTGAGAAGGGAGATTTTTCTCCATCTGTCCACCCTCAAGGCTCTATTTCTTCATAAACCATTCCCCGAGACATCAAGAAAATTGAAGCTGTTCAGAAATGGAAAAGATAGTTAGCCCAAAATGAATGAGTATCCGATACGCTGGCTGGCTCTCCTGGAACAGAAGGGAAGCAGCCAGCCGAACCGATGGCTTTCCTGCAGCATGCTGACTTTTTTTTAAAATAGGAAAGCTCCTTTGCAGCCTGCTGTTTTCACCCAGCATCGCTCAGTGAAGCGCATTGCAAACTCTCCTCCCCCGCCGCTCAAAGATGCCTCTTCCCCAGACCACGCGGGATGGGGGGCTGAGATCCAGCCCCCAAAACTCAGCCGCTGTTGTATACCCTGGCCGTTTGGTAGCACTCATGGGGAGAGCCTGGGGCTAACGGGGACTGGTCCTGGCCGGCCTCGGCGGCTGCCATTTCCTCATTTGGCACGTGGGCTCCCAGGCCCTGAGGCTTTCTGTTCATTTAGTCATCTAATGTGTAATGTATTGTGATATATTTGTTTTGGTTTTTTTTAGGGAATAGCAAAAAAAGAAGAAGAGAAGACATTTTAAAGGGTATATGTTTGAGAAGCTTTCATGTCCCATGCTTCGAATCCTCTCAGCTTTGTTAACACTCGGTGCAAATTGTCTGAAGCAGGAAGGTCACCTCTGGAGGACGGGTGCAGGTTTCCAGGTGGGACTTTGGGATACAGCGGGGTCACCTGCCTCCATTTCCATCTTGGAGCTGGATAGAACGGGAGGGAGGTACTCCTGTGTCCTTATCCAAGTGTGCCTCCCTCCCTGCCCAGCTTCTTGCAAGGAATTTAACTGTCTCTTCCTCTCCGTCACTTTTCAGGGTTTTTTTTCCACACTGCTAGGATAGAGAACATTTCTTACAACCCCACGTAGGCTTCTTGCCAGCCGAATACACACCTCTAATATGCTCATGCATTTGCAGACTTTTCTTAGTGCATGTTCTCTCAGTTTTCAAGCCACCTGCCTTTTTTTTTTTTTTTTTTTTTCCTTTTCCATCACATTTTTGAACTGCTAAAGACCGCTGGGTGCACATCTAACGAGCTGCAGGTACAGGAGAGGTCCTGATGCAGAAGTGCTATCCCCATTCCGTGGTACTATCTGCAGGGCGGCTTCCCTGCATGTGCAAAGACCTCCAGAAGCTGTAGTTTCTTCTGCTGCTACGAGCAGGAGATGCCCGGCCAGCTGGTGCTCGTCGTCTCTCCTCCTTCCTTGCTGATGGCTTCTGTAATGCATGAAATTTCAGAGTTAATATGGCAAAATTGCACGTCCTTAACTTCTGCTTCGTTGCCTTTTGGGGGAGAGGGGAGGGCAGGCAGTTTGTCTTCCGTAAGGTGCTGTGTGGGACTTGGCTTTCACAGTTTTTAATCCTATGCTTCTTATTGTTCTCAAGGAGTTCCCTCCTTTCGCGGCGAAATGAGTGGGTCAGAACGCGTACATCACTTCATGTCTGACTAAGGTACCCGATCTTTGCAAGGGGCAGTGGGGTGGGGATGCTAAGGAGAGTTGAATGGGAAACCCAAGACTGGGCAAGACTGTCTACATTGGGCCAGTGCAGGAGAAAGTGGCCATTCCCCAGACAGACCAGAAGAAAGGGGTGAGACACTGAATTTGGAAAGGACCTGCAAGGAGAATGCTACAGGTGGATTTGCGGGTGAGCCTGCTGAAGGAAAAATCGGAGGGTTTTCTGTAAGCGCATGGGGGTGGCTTTCCTGAGTGCCAGGCATGGCCAGGGAGCATGAGCTGGGAGATGCTGTTGCTCCTTGGAGAAGTTGAGAGCTGCAGGGCAGACCTCAGCCTCTCTCTTAGCCCTCTTCAGCCTACGGATGCTCCAAAGCCCTGAGGAAACCAAGGCACTACATGATTTTATTTTTGCCTAAAGCCCTGTTTCTGCCAGGAAAACTTCTCCCACGCATCCCGATCTGAGTCTGCGTGGGCAGCCCCCAGCAGCTGGTGCTGTCTCCCACCAAAGTCCAGTGGCAGCGACAGTGGCGGGGAGACCAGAGCTGCATCCCAAAATAGTTGGGATCCTCACGAGATGGAGACTGGTGACCTCAGTTCAAGGGAATGAAAACCACTTGTCCTACAAAAATCCCCGAGGCGGGAGCCGTAGGCGATGCCAGAGGATTGTGGTGCAAGGGAGGACCTCGTGGGAGCACCGCGCCGTTGCCCCAGCCCGTTGATGCTGCAGGTCAGGGCTCAGCTCTCCCCGCAAGCACCGTCCCCGTCCCCCTGCCAGCCCCGACCCGTGGCTCCTTCGGGGCTTTCGGGTGCTTCTACGGGCACGGAGCAGCATGCTGTTGTAAGCATGAATGCAGGACCAGTTCTTTTCCTACCAGCTGTCAAAAAGTGTTATTTAATCTCAAATAGCTCTCGGGAGCTTTTTTTGTTGTTGTTGTTGCTGTTGTTTCCTCTAGTTTGTTTTAAGAAGGTTGTTGAGTGTGAGAAACAGGAAGCGGTGCCAATAACGCAGTGAGTTTTTTCTTTTCATAGACACCCTTTGAACTCCCTTTACTCTGCCTTCCCTCCAGTTACATTTACACACCCTATAAATAACCTTCCAGTGCTTTGAAATGCTTTAATAAAAGCTAAAAGGGATTGTTTTTTTTTTTCCAAATCCAGTGTTATTTTCTACATTATCTGTAGGCAACTTTCAGAATAATTATTATAAATGGCTTTAGGTTTTAACCCGTTTCACTGTGTATGCTAAATGAGGAGGAAAGCCACCCATAAAAGTGACAGAAGCTTGCGTGGGCGATGGCTGATGTGATGGGACCCCACCGGCCCCAGGTCTGCGGGGTGAGGGGACCCGAGGCAGAGCCTGGCCCGGTGCCATACCTGCCCGCGGTCCTCCTTGGGGACAGCTGCCGTGGACACTTGTAGGTTCCTATGTTAGCACTGGTGGCATCTGAATCCTCCAGTCCCTACACATGATGGGTCCGCTGGAAGGCACTGGGAGTACTGGGGGAGTGAAGATAAGGGGGTGAGATTTATGGCTGGCGTAGTGGGTGGGTGTAGATACACCCACACACAGGCTGTTCCCGAGCCCCCAGCAGATGCCAATGCATCCCCCGCACCCTAGGAGGGGACCTGGGGCCAACGTCCCCACGCTTGGGGTGCGTTCAGCACACCCTGACGTTCTGGGCTGGGTATTTTTGTTGCTTTACTGTAGTAACTCCATGGGTACTCCTAAATTACACAGACATAAGTCAGAAAAGGATCAAGTCTTCCGTAGTAATTCCCCGCCACACACGGTGCGATGCGCACTCGTTTTCCCATCCTAGAAGCACTGCAGATCCTGCAATAAGGCTTTGGTGCGGCTCTGCTCTAGGTTGCCTTCCTACGGCTTTCTGTTCCTCGCGGTGCAGTAAATTGATGACAGAACCACCCTTACAGATTTTGTTGACCCACATTTATCTCTTTTCCCATTTTTTTTTTTTTTAAATATTAGACATCACTAAGACTATGGCTTCAAGAAGTGTTTGATACAAGTTTTGCCATGTCCCCTGGAGTCGTCACCTGGAAACCACCCAGCCCCGTTAGTGCAGCACTTAATGACGGCAGATGAAGCTTTCCGGAAACTTAATGAACCGTGCAGCAAGACCGCTCCTACCGGCCTTGCAGCCTACGGAAGTATTTATCTCTGCCTCTTGTTATCTCACTGAATGATGAAGATCTTGTTCACCATCATCGATCTTCAACTTTCTGTATCTCAACAGGTCGATCCCAGTAGGTGACCCCTCCAGCTCAGCTGGGTGAGGGCCAGGGGCTGTGGGGTGTCTCTGCGGGGCTTCTGGATGGATGTCCCTTGCAGCCACCTCCTGCAGTTTCTGGTCAGGGACGGTGTCACCCGGAGAGAAAGTCCATCTGCTCTCCCACCGGGATACCAGATACTCTGCTACGGTGTTTAACATGCCTGACTTTTAGTGAAAGATGAAGGTTTGGTGTGGGGACGTTCCTTACCAAGTATCTGAGGCTGTTAAGGCACTTGTCACCTCCATTGACTAATCTTGTCACCAGCTTAAGCCTGGCCAGGCAGTCACTCACGTTTTCTGGACCAAAACAAGTCTTTGACCTACAGTGAAAAGATGTCGCCAACCAAACAGCTCATTTATTTTGAACCAAACGGGGGGAAAAAAAGAAAAAAGAAAAAAAATAAATTAGCAAGCAATTGCTGTGGCTTGTAGGTCACACCATGAGGTTTTTCATAATTTAGCTTCACTGGCAAAAGTATATTTTGGGGGGTTTATAAAGATGTAATGAGCTTGCAATAGTTGTTAAATCTAAGCAGAAACAAGGGATGTCACGTTGCCTACAGGAGGTGGGATGGATGTGCCCAGTTCTTCTGGCCGAAGCTCTACCACCCGCCGTGGCCGTACGTTAGCATCCCCGAGCAGGTTAGCTACCCCGCGCCAGCCCCCCGTCTTCTCCTTTTGCTGAAGACCAAGGAGGTGGTCAGATGCCTGCGAGTGATTTAGAGGAGCAAAGAAGTTATCGCTTCTCTCCTGCACTCAACTCATCGATTGCATGAGTGATAATAGCCCATAGCAAGGTGATGTGAGAGCTCTGCTTAAACCATCTTCTGCAGGGATTTACCGGAGGTGTTTCCTCTTGAGTCTGTGCATGCAAAGTAATGTTGATGAAGATGTTTCTTTGCATTACTTCTCGTAATAACTGCTTTTTCTCAACCGCTTCCCCCCCAATCTGTTAATTTCCAAGTTAACAGTGACTCCAGTTCCTTGCCCGTGAAACTCATAATTCATGATGTTGACCTGAAAGTGGGAGAAAGATGAATTTGAAAGACAGGAGATGGCAAAAACCCCACATTATTTTGAAATAATGGAAATACTTCCATTTGCAAGCCTTTTTTTTTTCTTCTTTGTTAATAACTACGGATGTACAGTTAAAAAACGGCAGCTCCTTAATACGTAGTGTGAGACTAGAAAGTTAAGAAGTCTTTATCATAACTTTAAATAGAATAAAATATTGTAATAGCAGCAGTAGCGGATTGGGTGTTAATGTGTTTCCATATATTCCTTCGCAATTGATTTAACTGTTTTGAGGTGGATACTTTTGGTAAGGTGAAGGAAAACAAACAAAAAAGACTCTTGGGAAAAATGTTATTATTGCCTAAGAATAAACCCAGGAGTCCTGGAATATTTATAAACACATTGTTGATATTATTGGGACAATGCGTTTTGGGGAAAGTGAAGGAAGGAGGGATTTTTTTGACCAGTGTGCTGTGAGCTTGGCAGGTCGTTTTCTATTCTATATGTAGCTTTTGCAGGAGAGTGCCAGCGGTGAAGGGCATTAGCTAAATAAGAGATGATTTAGTGGTGATGGCACTGTTGGTCTGCGTATCCCACAGCTGCTAAATTTCAATATAAAGCCCATAACTCTGGGTGCAGAAGGAAGTGAACATGCACAAGAGACTGTTTCTGCATATATTTCCCCCCCTCTCTCCAATAAAAGGCACAAATAATAGCATATTTTTCAAAGTGCAAAGCGCTTTACATTGCAAATAGGTACATTAAATTTACATTTCATGGGTGAGTGGCCGTAGCCGCCGCTTGCCACATCCTCGCTGGTGACACTCCGGCAGTTGTACATGATCTACTGCCCGCGGGACCCCGCGTCCCTTTTTGTCCAGGATGAGAGGTGGCGGAGGGCAGAGCGCGGGCAGGTCCGCGAGCATCTTCCACAACCTTGCCTTCAAAGTCAAAAGGTGAAGGAGTGAAAGCGCAGGAGACCAGGTGCTGGGAGAAGGCCCTGTGCAGCTACGCAAAGTCAAGGGCATACCGGTACTGGAAGGATGCGATCCCCGTGCCCTTGAGGCAGGGGACAGCAAGATATCTCCTTTTTTATTTTTTATGGTAAAAGCAGCAAAAGCCTGTAGATACTTGGTGCTTTCCCTGTAAAGGTCAATACACTCGCCGTCCCCATTTTCTCCAGAGATAATCGATGCAATGCAAGCTCTGTGTTGACAGTTATGCCTGCCACGGAAAACTCATTTTCTGCTGCTCCTCGTTGGGATGTGCAGTCTGCCGTTCCCCCGATAACGGCTGCCCGCCCTCCTGCCATGGGTGACCTCTTTGCTTTGCGTTGGTAGAGAGAACTGTAACGCGCCCCTTTGGGGAGCTCACAGGTCGCAGCCATCCTGGCACTTACAGGCTCCCCGATTTCCCTACCTAACCAGAAACACTCGCCCTCCCCTCCTTGTCCCTGCAGACGATTGCTGCTGCGCCCGAGGCCACCGAACAAAACCTGGGTGCTCCCTGGGGCTGGGTGGGTTGTGGGAATGAGCGTGCAACCCCTTGGCCACGGCCGTGTCCCTCTGCAAAGTCCCTCTGTCACCAGCACGTCGCAGGGAGGGCGTCGGGCAGGAGCCCAGCGCTCCTTCACTCCCTTCCACTGCCGTAAGCAAGCGTGGGGAATTATTTTTCCTCCTTCCTTTGCTTATCTGGAACAGCCTCGATGACTTTTCTGGTCGGTCCCTATCGTGACCTTTCCACTCAGCACATTGTTTTATTTCTAGCCCCAAGGTTCGTTGTTTGTCATTCATCTGTGTTGGCTTTGGCACCTGGTAGCGCGGGGTATGCGCCTGAGTCACTTGTTACCTGGCAGGGGTTATTCCTTGTTAGTCGCTGTGCTGGCATTGACCATCCCGGCAGCCTTGGGATCCTGCCTGGTGCGTGAGGGCAGCCTGAGTCACAGCTGGGTTTGCTTCCATGGAAAATTCGAGGTGAGCTGAGACGCAGCGCTGGGCTCTGCTCCCATCTCTGGAGGGGGCAGTGGGGCAGGGGTGCCGGTACGGGGAGCCCCGGTGAGGATATGTCCATTCCCCAGCCTGGTCCAGGCATGGGACAAGCATTTATTCCCAGTGGGATTTATCCCGCTGTGTTTTTTGTCCAGCTGTGCCCACACCCACAGATTAAAAACCCATGTGGGTTTGCCAGCCTGCGCTGCAGCCGTGCCTTGCCGGTGTGCAGCCGCAGCGGCAGCCCTGCTCACGCCTGCCTCTTGGGATTTGCTCTTTTACGTTTGTTTGCAGGCTCCTGGGAGAGAGCTCCAATTTGACGGCTCTTTTTTTCTGCACGCTCTGCTCCTGTTCCCTGCCAGCGGCAATGCAGCGGCACCGTGCCCACAAGCCACGCACCGTGCCACCCAGCATCACGGGGCTGGCTCCTGCTCACAGCATCATGATTTCCAGAATGGTCCCTCTATGAAAAAATCCGGAGCAGCTCCTTAATGCACTAATTCAATGGATGAAGTATTTAATTGTTGCGTAATTTCCTGGTAAGCTAGCGGGTCCCCTAATAAATGTGGGAGCATCGTGCTGGCTCCCCACCAGCGCTCAGGCATCCCTGGCGAGTTGCCGTACGCCAGCTCGTAAAACCCTCCCTCTCCGTCTCCCCTTCCCACCCCACTCCCTGCTCGAGACCCCTGTGGTGGCACCGCCAGGTAGGGGGATCCCTGGGAGCCCCCCAAGTCCAGCTTGAGACTCCGTGCTCTGCGGGGGGGTGGCGAGGGCTGGACGGCATCACCCGGTCACCGCAGCCCCATGGCTTTTGTGACAGAACCAGTTTTTCTGCTCGTGTTCACATACACACGAAGCCCTGTCCCCGGGTGTCAGATGATTTCTGGCATCGGCATCTGGAAATATCGCTGACTTCTGGGGTTTCTCTCGGTTTTAGCTGTTTCTCACCTTTCTGGGCAGGGGAGAAAGCATGGAAAAGTGATTCATCCCATCCTTGAAAACAAAACCAAAACCCACTGGGGAACCAGCTCCGGCCTGCGAGTTAAACCTCTTAAACCAAGGTCATGATTTTCGGGGTCTGACTCAGATATTTCAACCTTTAGGGTCTGATCCTGGGGGCCTGGCGTCTCACCACAAAGGCTCATCCTTTCTTTCTGCTTATTAATTCACCAAAACAACCCCCCGAGCTGGTGCCTTCCCCATCCATCTCCCTTGAGATACGGTGCCCGGCTGAGGGCACCGCGGCCGGACCGAGATGCTGCCGGTGAGCCGCAGTAACCCCTCGGTGTGCTACCGTCAATGTGCCGGGCCAGCTGATGGAGGCACACTGGCCATGCCGTGTTTGAACCGGGAGGGAGGTGGGACCGGGACGCAGCTTCAAAGGCTCTGAACCAGTCGCCAAGAAGTTCAAAGTGGCAGCGCGAGGCTGAAGTGATCCAGATTTGGGTTCTATTTCAAACCTCACCACAGTCTTGATACCTTATTTTCTGAGCCGTCGGGATGTCGTTATGGGGTTTGGAAGGCTCTCCAAGCCTGGCTGGCTGCTCGGCTTATGAAACGGGTTGTGTGTTTGCTGCAGACCCCCTCTGGCCAGCAAACGCAGGGTGCCAATGGCCAACCTGGTGCAGCAGCCCCCCGGCCTCCCCAGCAAGCCCAGAGGAGAGAGGAAGAGGGGGCTGGGTGCCTTTACGCTTTACATGTGAAGTGAAACCGTCTGACGACAGACAGACAGATGGGCATCCCAGGCTGGGCTCTGTGAGCCCGAGCCGGGCGATGGGGGGTCTCTGGGGAGAAGGATGGGGAGAGGATGATGTGGGAGCTGGGCTGTGTGAAAACGCCCGGCGTTTTCCATCCGAGCTGTGCTGTGAGGTGATTGTCTCTTCTTCAACTGGCTGCTGGGACTGGGCAGACTGGGCAGACTGGGCACGCTGTTCTGCTGGGTCTCCTGCAGCAGGCCCACCACGGAGGGTGGTACCCGACCTAGGCTGCCTGTCCTGGAAGGGCTTTCCTGTGTCTGGCATCAGTTGTGATTCTCCCATTCTACATTTTACATTTGTTTTTTTTTTTCTTGCGACTTGTTACATCTTTAAGCGAACAGCCATTTGGGTGCGAGCAAAGATTAAGCTACAACAGCGGTGTGGGGCTATCCCGTGTTTCAACTGCACGAAAACAAGGAGCAAAGGAGATTTCTTGCATGTGCCAGGCCCGGTGCAAAGTCCGCTGAAGCTGATGAATTTTTTTCTGCTAACTTAGTGGACTTTGGACCCTGCCCTTTGGCAGGCACGGCTGGGTGTTATAGGAAGCGATCGGTGCCCCGTGTGTGAGAGAGGGAGATGCTGGGAAGCCCCTTGCATTTTCCCATCCTCAGCAGTTTGGGTTTTTAGTACTGGCTGCTTCGTTGTATTAACGTGCATTTTATTGGGTAGGTCAGGTATAAAAGCATATGCAAAATCACTACCCATATTTCTGAAGAAGAATTGCTTATAGGATCTTTCACAGCGTTTGCAAAGGCGTGCTGGCCTGAATCTGCCCCAGAAATGCCGTTGTGCTGGGGATGATTTTGATCTCTTTGGGTAATTTGTGCCAAGCCAGAGAAGCAGCAAGTTCATCGTGCTGCTTCTGCAGACTGAATGCCATGGGCAGGATTTAGTTCCCCTGGGACTTTGGTGAATGAAAATTGGCTCAGCAGGGGGTGGCACTTATGAATTTCACAATTCCTACCCTAAATGCACAAAAAGGTAAAATCCACTGGCAGACCTTTCCCTAGAAATGCTCTCAAGCCCTCAGCTTAAACTCACTTCTCATCAGCCAGGTGCTAAAGTGCAGATTGCAGTCCTGGCCACCTTACTGGCACTCACACCGGCCCGGCCAGCTGAGCCCCTGCGTATACGTTCACCACATAGGAAAGGGCCCCAGCACCTGCTCAATCGCATCTTTACGGCACAGCTTGTGGCCAGGGTACAATTTAGGATTTTATTCCCTATTTTGTGCAGGACCTGTGTGTACCTTATTGCTCAGTGTGGGTTTTTTCTCTTTCCAGGCAAATTGCAACTCAATTTCTTTGCCTCGCTTGTCCTGCAGCCGTTTGCTATAATCGGCTTCTAGGGCTGAAGGGTTTGTTGGGATGCACCATCTCGCAAAGAAATCAATTGTGGTTTTGTCTGAAGTCGCGCAGAAGGCAACTAGTTATCCATACTTCCTTATTTTTGGTTAAGTGGCCATCACCTCCTAATTATAGCTTCTCTTTTTTTTTAACTACTGTACTCAATTTACAGCCTAATTACCCTTACCTTGTTTGTTTAATGAAGCTTATATAATGATTCCTGTGATCTTCATGAAACATTACACTGGGATTTTATTTTTCACTTTATAAACTGTGATTTTATATTAATGTTTTATAACCCCAGGTTTCTAATCATAAAGTCATAAGGAGTTTAATTGATTTGAAACTAGCCATGCCCTGAAGTGTGTACATGTCAGATTGATTCAAATTGATCCAATGTGTTTAAATAAAGCTCGTGCCAAAAGCACGTAGCACCTTATGCTACCAGATATTTGCCCAAAGCCCTCTGGTAACTTAATTATGCGGCCATCTCAGTATAATAAATTATTGACTGGGACATGTTTTTACATGTGTTTGTTGTAGTTTGAGAAGACAGAGAAATCCCCCAGTCCCGCAAGACAGCGCAGGCACATCGTGTCGGAGGCGACTGGTGCAAAGCCGTTTGATGCTGTTACCGTTCAGGGCACCGCGGAGAGCTGAGGCTCCGGACCCTGCTCACTGCAGCACTTGGCAAGGGTCTGGTCGCATCCTTCTCTCTTCTCAACAGTTCGGGTTCGTTTTGGCACTCTAAGCAGCTACTTTTGCCATTTAAAGAAAGGAATGGGAGGTCAGAGAAGGGAATACGACGTCGTGGAGCTAAGCCGAAGCCGAGACAGCAGCGGCATCTGATTTCAAATTGAACAGTCAGCCTAGTAATCTTCGACATCTGATCTGCCTGGTACGACCTTTGTGCGTGGACCTGCAAAATTTGTTGAGATCTGATGGACCCGAACGGTATCAGATCACAAACATTCGGATCGATCGCGCACAGAGGCAAACGGGGTCTGCTAAGGCTGCAGTCCCCAGGTTAAGTCCTGCAAGTTAAAACCGGCTCTGCCTCCCACAAGATGCTAAATTTGGTATCTCTGGCTGAGGGATGCAGCAGCTATTCCTTTTTTTTTTCATCCAATACCAAAAATCACTGCTGGATCAACCCTAATGGCAAAAACCCTGCTGACCGGTGTGAAGCAAAAAGGGAAGGTCGTCAGCCGCCATGGGAAATGCTTTTTGGAAAGTAAGATGTGATCCCTGCAACCCCAGATGCAATCAGCAAAATCAAATGCTTGTTTACCTGAACCTGCCTGAGCAGCGCTCGGGTCGTGTCGCCCGGGGGTGTCTCTCCAGGGCCCCCATCTCTCCCTTCGAGTCGTTTACATGCTTAAAAAAGCCTGATGGGCTGATTTACATCAGTACAAATCTGTGAACTAAAACAAAGACAGTTTAATCTAGAAAGATGGCAACAGGTTTTTGTCTTTAATAAGACCTCCGTATTACTATTGGATTTTTATTTATTCTATAGTTGGATTAGATTTTAATAAAATAGTTACATATTTTAGTACTGACAGATGAGCAGAGATAAAACTGCTGAATAGGCTAAACCACGGCAAAGTTGATTACGGTGACTAGTACTGTGCCAGCTAGAAGAAATGAAGTCATTACGCTCCACAGTTTTTGTCCTTAGAGCCTCGTCCTGATCCTTTTTTCTGACGGCACCGCCGGCTGGGTGCCTCTGTCGTGGTGGGCATTTGCAATGCGCTTGCAATGCACGGCTGGCTTAGACGTGTGGTCTTAACTGGCCTCCTCCCGCCGCCCATGAAACTCCTCGTGCTTGAAGAAAATATTTATCTCTTCTTGGGGTGGAAGAAATGAAACCTCAGGTTTTTCTTTTTAACCATCTTGGATTATTTTATTATAAGTTTATGCAAAAAAAAAATAAATTACCTGAGCTGCGATATGTGTTAATGCAAAGATGCATAAATAAATAACCCCCCCAAGTGAATGTTGAGCCCCAGTAAAATTTTCCTGACGCAGCCCCCCCTCGCAGCCTTCACTGCACGAAGAGCCGAGCGACTTTATCTCCTTCGCAATCCCAGGGCTGAGCGGTCGTGCCTGCAGACCTCCGGGTGTCTGCGGGCAAGAGCTTGAGCTCGGCTGCTCCTCCTGCGGCAAAAGGTGAGGGCCATCACGTAGAAAAGCATCCCTGGAGTTGTGGGCCGCCGTGATTTGCCCGAGTCAGCAAAGCAGGGGCAGGCGGCATGGGGGTAGTAAAATGCTGTTATCATTTAAGCACCTGATTTCCAAGTTTCGGGGTAAATTTCCTGTGCCGCTTCAGGTTTGGTTTTGAATGTTCTTTTCTATGTAAATGACATGAATTAACTAAGTAAACTCTCTTCCACACAGACGGGACCTGTGAATTCAAAGAAATCAGAAACTGCACCGGGCGGGCCAGCTCAGAAAACCGATGTTCGTTTTCTTTTATTTAAATTTTTGGTCCCTTGAGAGCAGAGAAGCAAGGGGGGGGCTTTGGGCACACAGCAAGTGCACGGGAGGTGCTGCAGAGCAGCGACCGTGGCTCTGGGCTGCAGGAGCATCCCTGGGGCGCTCTGCCTGCCACCTTCGCCTGCTACGGGCAGAGCCAGAGTCTTCTCAGGCTGAAATGTTACCCCTGAACTCCACGAGACCAAATCAGTGAACGTAGTTCTCATTTTAAACCGCACAAACTCCATCTGTTTTCCATAGGCAAATCCCGACCGATGATTGATGGGGGGGTCTGAACCAGCATCCTCTGTCCCATGAGGAACCTTCACGACTGATTTCCAGGAGAGCTACGGTCAGATCAGGGCAAAGAGCTGGCACTTTGGTGCTATTTAGAAAATGCTTTGAGATCCTCAGGTGTCAGGAACCTTGGATGTGCCTGTGCCCGCAGGCAGCGTGGCCCGGCTACCCATCGCCCTGCGCTGCGCGAGGAGGGACAGCCCAGTTGGCAAACAGCGCTGGCCTCATTGCAGCAGTTTGTTTCTCTGCAAGAATTCAACCCAGTGCCACGGATCTGGAAAGAAGACACAGACGAATATATTTTATCTAGATTTTTCATGTTCGGCTTTGTGAACACGTGGAGAGCTGGAGGAAAATGCTCCGCTGCAGAGGCGTTTGAGACAATAGTAAGAAAAGACGCAGGACTGCTGTGGATATTATTTTTTTCATTGCTCTGGATTTTGTCCTGCTTGAGAACATTGCTGTTAAAAGCGTCTGCTACTTTTCTAACAGGAGAGATCCACATAAATCCTGGCTTAGATCCTCATCTCTCCGCAGGCCAAACAGAGATGTTGTGCATTGATTCCAGGGGAGAATTCCCCACGGAGCACTCGTGCTTGTGCTACCCGTGTCGAGGTAGCCCTCTGTGTTCGTTGTGTAAATCACACATCTCACACTGACTCGCTAGTAAAATACCGGAGCTCTAGAAATAATGTGCATTGCTCTCATGAGAATATTTTTTATCAATTGGCCCATAAAAGTTCACCAAGGAATTATGCGAGTACCAATATATCTCTAACGTCCTCCCACTGATGCTAGCATCTATGCAGTATAGATGAAATTGAATTTTAATTTGTTCTGTTTCACACACGCAGTTTTATTTTCCAGGTGTATATAGGGTGCTTACAGAAAACAGTGAGTCTTCTGGGATTTTGCTTATATGCATCGCTACTTTTCATGACGTGGTGGCATTGGCCTACAGCAGATATCGCAGGCCTTACGCTATCTATCTACGGCCAGCCGGCTCCATTTGCAGTCTCTTGAATATAGCATGCCTCGTAATCATTGCGCAATCAATTGGAAGGGACAGATTTCCCTGGGTGGCCGTGGCAGCCCAAAGTCCCCTTAGCACCGTCCACTGCCCACGCTCTGGACTTACAAGCGCCGCAGGCAGCGGCTGTCGCTCTCTTTACGCACAACCCGAGATTTGCACCAACTTCTCGCACCTGAGGACATCGCTGTGCTGCCTCCACGGCTGTGACAGTCCCGAAGCGTTAGCGGTGAAGTCGCCCACGCGAAGCCTGGGCTGCTCTGACAGCAGCCCGGCCGCTCCGCCGCCGATGGGCTGCATCCACGCAGATGGCGATCCCACCCCCGCCGGCAACGCCGACGCGTTTTGGGCTGTAGCAAACCCACTTTGCAATAGCAACGGGGCGGACCTCAGCTTTGACCCACGCGGTTTTCTGCATCCCACGGAGGGTCTGGGGCGGTCCCACAGAGGTTTCGAGGGGGAAATGCATGTCGCGGAGCCAGGCGTTTCCGTGGGGTTTGTGTCCGGCGGTGCGGTGGGGCAGCAGCAAGCCCTGGTCTCCTGTGGGACCTGACAGGCAGCCAGGGCTGCAGGCACAAAGGGACGGGGACAGACGCGAAGCT
>NW_009637366.1:0-8592 GCF_000690535.1 Cariama cristata | reverse complement strand
GGTGCGGGCTGCCTGCAGAAAAAGGGGTATTGCCCAGCCGGCACCTGGTCCCCGGCCGCCCCTCGGACTCCAGCCTTGGGATCCAGCCTAAAAACCAGCCGGATCCAAACACTGGTTTTCGTGGTGCCCAACTAGGCGTGTGTTTAAGCCGTGGTCTCAACGGGCTAGCTCAAACAGGGCGTTTAGAGCTGAACCGTAAATTAAGGACTCCCTTCTTTCCCACACTAGGACGATTGAAAAAGACCCAGCCACGCTCCGTCGTCCTGGCTCTTTGCAGCTAAATTGTGTGGGGATGGGAAGGGGCCAAGCAGAGGTTAGGCGTGATGGCAGCGCGATGACAGGATGATTTATCCCGAGTCACTGCTGGGCAGGGGGATATCTTTATCTCCGCCGAGCCCCACAGCTGGCTGATAGACCGCAGCTCTTTCTCCCTTGATAAGCATGTGGGCAGCATATATAATTCTTGCAGAGGTTTCCTGCTAACCTAAACAGAGATTCTGCAAACTTTATGTGCTCAGAAGATAAAAGGTAATGAGACTCCATACATTTCCTGGCTGAGCCCCTTTACCAACCTTTCAATTGCTTCCAAAATGCCCTCTCGTAACCTCTCCATTAGAAATAGATTGGAGGTCTTAATTCTCCTCTTATCGCAGACAGCACCCAGGGGAAAGAGGCATGTCCTTCCCCTCCTGCTCCCTGGGAGGGATTTGCTTCCCCGTCAGGTTGTAACCCAGAGCAGGTCCTGTGCTTCGGGCTGTAACGCACACAGATGGGGAGGTGGCAGGGATTTGTGGCAGTTCATATATCTGCGCTGATGGAGAAGAATTAAAGAAACGGGAGTGCATTGAAAGCAGACGATTGTAGTCCTGAGGTCGGGCTATTACGTTTTATTTATCATTTAAAAATAGTAGGTCTGCTGCCCTTTGGAACCTGCTGAAATCCAGCCCTGCTGGTGCTGTCCTTAATTCGCAGAAAAGGGCAATTTCTGTTCTTCATTAAGCAAAGATGCCATCAGCTTTTGGTTTTGTGGTTCAAAGTTACCCAAATCTATTTTAAGCTTCCCGATTGTTTTAAACGGTAGCTGGTGCTTGGCCTGGCCACCTTTTCATTGCTCCCTGGTCAAGCCAGTGAACAGAAACACATTGCTTAACCTGGTCCGGTGCCAGCTCAGAAATCCAGGCTCAGTCCCCAGCCCTGAAGCAGCGATCCTCTTTCTAGGTCTGAATTCTGCCATTCCTGTTCTCTCTGTTTCTGTAGGTAAAGAAGCTGGTACCTACCCTTCCTGCCTTGTAGTCTTTCTGGAGCAGCCTGGGAGCAGGTCTGTGTGTGCCAGGTCTGGCTCCGGGGACCTCGCTGCCCGCTCTCCTGCCACGGATGCTCACAGCATCCTTGTTCCACATTGGGGCCGGCTGGAGATACCTGTTGCTGGTGTAGGCCGGGATGTTTTTCATATAAATCCGACATACAAACTTGTCAAGGCTCTAGTGAGGCTGATGTGAGGTGCGCACCCCGTTTTTCAGGACTTTTAGGATGCACAGGCGGTCAGCTGTGAGGATGCGGCTGCACTGCCGTGGGGAGCCCAAGGGACCTTTCCAGCCCGGTCCCTGGGCTGGTGCAGTCCCTTGGGTGGGCATGAAATGAGGCTCCTGAGATTTTGGATGGATTTATCAGGCTGTGCTGCTCAAATGGCCCAAGAGTATCTGCCCAAGGCCAGTCTGACCCTTACTGGTTTTTCCTTACTCTGGAGACTGGCAAATCGGAGCTGCTCCTCCCAAAGCATTGCAATGCAGAGAGCCAAGTGCCAGGATATCACCAAATGACTACTGATTTTCTAGCAGGGCATCCGAGTTGTAGGCAAGAGAACTGCTCTTTAGCCTGGCTGCGTGTTGTGAAGAAGAGAAAATCAGCAAAGTGTCGTTTAAAGGCAGCGGTGTGCCTTGCTGACCCTGCGCACGCTGGGTACCAAAAAGATCTTTACATCCCTGGGCAGCAGCAGGCGTCCGTGTTGTTTCTGTATAACATCGATGGAACACTTCAGGGGCTGTGCAAGCAAAGGAGGCACACGGGGCTTGCTTTTTTATGGGTCTGTGCCCATGGGTGATGGTGCAAAGGAGCCCAGGGCGCCCGAGGCAGGCGTGTTGCAGCAAGGGGTTGGTGCCATGCCTGAAAGCTGCCCCCCTCGCCCGTGCCCATGGGGTTTGGGTTGCCGTTGCTGCTCAGAGGCTTTGTGCAGCAAGTTGCACTTTTTAAGGTGCAGCCGAGAGTTGTATAACTGCTGCCGATAAATGCCAGCGCCTGTTGCTATAACTACGGTGCTCAGAAATTCAGCCGGCGCTTCCACACGCGCGTCTTGCGGGCAGCGCTCGCAGAGTGCCAGGGCGCAGGAGGGTTGGTTTGGTTTAATATTTATGATATCAATTATGGTGAAATGGTATTTTGAAACCAAATTCTGGCGGGTTTGTATCTGTGTTTCGGAGATCTCAGGAGGAGACTGGGTCTCCAACGCTGGGGCGGCCAGCCGGCCGAGCAGGGAGGGTGTCCCACAGCCATCGTGCTGGTACCCCCGGGCCCCGGTGCGGTGGCACCCCGCAGGGCTGGCCTCCAGCAACAGGCAGGTTCATTCCCCGGGACCATTGCCGAGAAGGATCTATGTCTGGGCCAAGGCATCGGAGCGATGCTCCTCTGGCACCTTGAGAGCCATTTGTGTTGCAGAAAGTGCTGCCTCAGTTTCCCCTCCATCTCTCCAGTACGCTCACACTTACCCAGGGTACAAATGCAGCCCCTCTCCCTGTCTGTTAGGAAGATGGGTAAGAGCAGACCCAACCTCTGTGTACCATCCTGTCCCCACTCCTGCCTCCCCCCTGCCTCTGAGTCCAGCCCAAACATGCTGGAAACCCCTGCCCGTCCCTGCCACGGCTGCTCCTGCTCGGGCACCTCAGCGATCGGGTCAGACTCCCGTCCATGCCGCTGCCTGGGGCAAGAGGTGGTTTCCCCCGACAGCATCGCTCCGAGCGATGTCTGGCCGTGATGCCCTGGCACAGGCCCTAGTTGGCATCTTTGGGGTGGCCTGCTCTGATCCCTCAGTGCCAGGCATAACCCAAGGGATGCTTGCCAGCAGAAAGAGCCCCGCATCAGAAAAAAGAAGTCAGTTCTGCCTTGGCGAGTGCTTCATCAGGAACGACGGCCAAAAGCCGCTATTTCTTCCCACTCGTTCTTTAAGGTGCAGCAATCTGGGGCGGGAGGAGGGAGGCAGCCTGCGAAGTCGCTCCCAGGGCTGCTGCACCCCAAAGTTTATCAGTTGCTCTGCTCCCCTCCGCCCCAGCGAGGTCGGTCGGCTGCGAGAGGGATGAGAGGGCACGAAACCCTCTGCAAAACGTGGCCAGGCCAGGGCAGGGCAATTTGAGGCAAGTTTTAGCTGCTTAGCATCGGCTTCTCCTCTCTGCTGCAGTAGGGCCAAGGTGGCTGCTCCGAGGGGCTGGCAGTTTGCAGCGGCTCTTTGTTGGGGAGACCGAAGGTTTCCTGGGCTAAATAAAGCCTCCGAACTGACCGGTTCTGTAACTCGAGGAAATGTGCATCCTCTCGCTGCCTTGCAGTGAAGATCTGAAGCGGGTAATGTCTCTGCTGGGCTAATTTAAGCCCCTGCCCAACTCTAAATAATTACAAGCCCTTTTAGCTTTGTTCTTGCATAACCCTTTAAGTGTTTCCTTTGGAAAAAGCTTTGCTCGCGCTAAACGCAGAGCCCGTGAGCTTCTCAGAGCCTTTCCAGGATAGCATCAAATGGAGACTGCCAAGAAACCAGGCTGCAACACGTGCGGAAAGGCTGCCAGGTCTGGGGCGGGAGTGCCCGGGGCAGGGAGGGTGCGGATGGCAGCCAGCAACTTGATTTTTCTCCTCTCCTTTAGGAGGAAGGAGGGAGGAGGAAAGCAGAGCCGCGTTGGACAACATCATCTTTCAACTGCACCTTGAACTGAGTAATAAAACTGTACCGAGGGATTCATTTTTGGTGCCTGGGGGCACCGCTGGCAGGGGAGCTGTGGGACATAAATCTCTCTGTCGGGTCAGGCTTTGCAGGGGGGTGAGGGGGGAGCGGCTGCTGCCCCGGGCCACCGCTTCGGTCCCGCTCCTGGGTCTGCGGGGTGACCCCGTGCAGGCAGCGGCGGTACGTCAGGGGCTGGGCTGGGGGGGGCGGCTGGCAGCCACGCATTGCCGGAAAGCACCGGCGGAGGGGTACGGGGGCTTTTTATCCTATAGCTCTGCTCATGTAGGGCTGCTCTTGCATGCCAAGGTAGGGGTCATAGATGCACATGCACGCATTCGGTGCTGTTTGATGAACTGGAGGTCATTGAGATGAATTTTATAGCTTGGGCGCCCTGGAAATGGCAGCAGGAAAGGTTCTCCCCGGGGGATGCTCCCCATGGGGAACAGACCCCGGATGAGGCTCCCCGGTCCCCGCGGCACCAGCAATGGAGACTCGGTTACCTCTCTCCCCAGCACCCATCCACGTGCTGGGGCAGCTCGTGCCCACGTCTGTCCCGATTTGGGTGCCTGGGGAGGCGAAAACCGGGCAGGGAGCTGGCATTCCCCTCCCGCTGGGGCTGGGCTGTGAGCCACTGCGCAGCCTGGGAAGCAAATGGGCAGTGATGGTGTTAAAATAAAGATAATTTTTGTGGTGTGGGCAAAGGTGGTTTATGGCAAGAAGCAGCTACCAGAGTTACGGAACGGGTCTGGCAGTGACCTGGTGTAATGTGCTGCAAGGGGAATATGCATGGGGGAAAGCGTGGCAGAGTTATCCAGGGATCCGCAACCCCCTCAACATCTATTAACACCAAAGATTCAGTGTTTATGTCTTAACTGTCTGCTAGACACAATGCCCTGGACAACAAACGGCTTATTTTCTCTCCTCGGCTCTAAAACACAAACGAAGATCCCTCCCTCACTTTAAAAAGGGATAGAGCACTGTCAGAAACTGCTGGCGTATTTAAAAATGCCAGCGTCCTGGCTGCTAAGATGGGGAAGGACCCGCTTATGTTTTCAGCATCACAACTGAACTTCTCCGAGAGCACCAGGGAATAGCTGGCATCGCACGGCGCTCGGCAGAGCCGGGGAGGTGTGTGCAAGCGTGGCTGTGACACAGAGATGTGTTTATGAATGTAAAATAGTTATTTAGCAAACTGCCAGAACTGCAGGCTAACCGATGTTAAATGGAGCAGCTGTTGGCTTCTATTTTCCTCCAGCAGCTTATCAGAGATCATCTCTTCAATCAAAGGCACTTAAAAAATCCCTGACAATCAATTCATATTCTACTCTGTGCCGGGGAGAGAAGAAATACTAATAAAAGACCTCCCATGATTGCCTCTGTAATTTCCTTTGTACGAGATAAGTTTAGGTCCCAGTTCGTAAAGTGCAACACGTAGGACATTAAGTTGTTGTTTTATTCAGAAAAATGCTGCCAGCCCCTAAAGAATTCAATTTTGTGATTCATTAAACCTTTATTCCACGTCTCTATATCACGCTCTTTGAATACATAATCCCAGACAGACTTGATCGGTAAAAAGATAATCCTATTTTTAGCTTGGAAAAACATCTATACAACAGCAAGGAAAACTTTCATAGCAGAGCAAGGAAAAGATATAAGATCTGGTGATGTTACGGTAACAACAAAACGCTCATTAAAACCGGCGGCTTTATAGAAGCTAACTGGAGCCAGGGAAAAGACCGTACATAAATACGCGAATGGCACTTTGTTGTGTCGTTACCCCTCATTATTCGTGTCCTTGAAATATCTCCTGCAGAAGAAAAAGTGGACGTTGGGATCCCAGGGCGATGAGCGAGACCCGTGCTGTCAGTGCAGGGGCAGCCGGCTCCGGCCGGGGGGATCCCTGAGCGTCCGAGGGGGCTACGGGAGGAGAGGTGATGGTCTGCTGCCTGCCTGGGGGTGCCAGGCACCTCTTCTGCCCAAAGAAACGTCGGGGGCACATCCCGAGGGGTTTCAAGGTGAAGATGTGACTCTGCACTGCTGTGGCTCGTTTTACCCTTTGCACCACAGTGACATGGGTTTGCAGTCTTTCTGCTGCTTGGATCTGAGCTTTTTCTCTCAAAGAATGAACCGGGGTCTGTAGTTTTATCGCCTTTTCGTCTTGGTTGAGGTCTTGACAAGAAGGCTGGTTTGTAGGTGATTGCCCCAGAGAGCTGCCGGGGATGCTTCGGGAAGTAACTCCTCTCCGCCGGTGAAACAAGTGTGTTAGGAAAAGGCAAATGCACCAGAGAGCAGGTATCAGGTGAGAGATATTCTCTCTGTCCAGGTGTTTGTGCTTAGGATACGGTCATTTGGATGTGCTAACTGGGATCTTGCTCTTTCTCCTAATTGTAAGTAACTGGAAAGCAGATGTTTAGGGCCGTATTCAGCAAGGTACTTCGGTATCTAACTACCGCTGTAGGGTTTGCAAGCCCCAGATGCACATCTTCGACTCCTTTCCTCCAAAATCTCTACAAGGAAGGTGTTTGGGTTTGGTTTTTTTTCAGGTGAGATCCGACGGATGAGCAGGGAGCCAGGTGCTGGCAAAACTGCGCCTGCGACGCCTCTGCTGTGGGGCAGCCCCCACCCCTGCCGCCCCCAGACCCGGCTCCTGAAACCTCCCCGGCTCCTCGGGGCACGGTTGGGTTTTTACTTTGGGATTGGAATTTTTGAACCGGGCAGTGTTGGGCACATGGGTACAAGCTCCAGGAGTCCCCAGAGCCTGGGAGCTGCCAGGCTTGTCGGCACTTGGCCAGATTAAATGCGAGTGCCTTAAATAAGACCCGCGGCAGCGCAGCAGCTGGGACACCACGGTTACTGCCATCGCCTCCGCCTGGTCCCTTCCCAGGTACCGAGAGAGGCTGGACCGGTAATACGGGAGTCGCTACCGCATCCCCAGCACTGCAACGCTTTACACTGCGGGGGCACTGGGGCCAGGGTGCCAAGGTGCCTAGCTCTCCCACCCTGACCGAGACCCCCCTATAAATCCCCAGGATCCCTACGCACCCATTTCTGCCTCGCTTTCTGCCAGTCCTGCTGGGAACGGAGCTGTTTGTGTCTCCTGATTGATGGTGGGCATAAAACTCTCCTGCTGAGACGAGCGTAGTTTATTGCTCCGTAATTCATCCCCTGGGGGAGGCGGCTGCCCTGCGCCCCGACCGTGATACCTGGCTGCGGTGATATACGGCTCGAAGGCCACCACGTGCCCTGTGGTCCCCAGCTGTGCCCCCCGGTAGGACGGGGCTGGCGGTGGGGGCAGAAACCCCCAGGGCTACAGAAAGGGTTCAGTTTAGGATGCTTAGTCTGGAGGTCCTCAATGCTTAGTGCCAGGGGGTGTGTGTGTATACATAGAGAGATAATATATATACACACATGCACCTGAAGAGCCTCTCCCCAGCATCGTGCTCGAGTTGAGGGGGGTCCAAAATCTCCCAATTAGCTGAAAATTAGCATCTGGGCCATGCAAGGAGCAGCAGCCTGTGGGCATCTGCAGTTGTCTCAGGGCAACAGGTAGCAGAGCCAGCCGCCGTACAGCGAGCATCGCATCGCCCGCCTCACGCCTGACCTTTATCTGCCTGAGGAAGGAGAGCGATAACTCACCGGCAGCATTGCCACCACCGACTTAATTGGTCTCATCTCACGAGCGAAGATAAAGGTCGCTTCATAGCTGAGTTCAGCCAATCTGCTCTCCATATGGACAAGAAATGTTGCTTTTGTGTTAGCCATGTGCTGAAGCAGGGCTTTTTTTTTTTTTTTTTTTCTTTTCCACGGGGTTTTAAACTTCAATGTAGCTAAGCACCAGTCATTAAAAAATAGCTCCAGCTATGAGAAGAAGTTATGGTATTTATAGGCAGTTAAAAGAAATCGCTGCTTCCCATTTAATGCTCCAGTTCAGCAAATCACTTAAGTGCAGGGTTAAATTGCAGAGTGTGATGAATCCTCCCCACGTTCAACAAAGCGTCGCAGCACGTGCGCACCGTCCCTTGCTGTCGGAGGGACGTAAGCGCGCTCTTAAGAAGGCAAAAGCAATATTTATGGGCTTTACTCGGGACCGGGCTGAATCGAGGCCATTTTATTAGCAGAAAATGTAGAGATATTACATCAAAGCAAATGTTTTTTATGAAGAGCCACATTCCTTTTCTGATGACAAGACAATTGTGGGAAGCGATCAAAGAAGGTTTGAAAGCTAAGGCGAAGGCGTTCCTTGCGCGGCACATGGGAGAGGACATCCTCACCCGCTCCAGCTTATCTGCTCGCTGCTGCTCCCGAGCTAATATTGACATGGGCTCCCGAACACCAGGCGTGAGGGCATCGCTTGTTTAAGTAGTGGTATTTAACTTAACAAACACCGTAATCATTGTATCAACACTCATGGTGGGGAGATCTTGTATATCTGAGGAGGGTTTCAGCCCCCTGGAGCTGGCCACATGAAGGGCCACTGGTCTTGGCATGGCAATTCTTTGTCACCAGCGAAGCAGGTGGCAGGGACAGGGGAAGCGTCCTCTCCTGATCCCGCTCTTGCCGAGCAAGGAGGGCTGAGGGACAGAGGTTCCCAGCAAATCTCCATCCTCCACCAC
>NW_009637365.1:25001-40696 GCF_000690535.1 Cariama cristata | reverse complement strand
AAACCGAAAACTCTTTCTCCATGTACCGCTATGCCAGGTTGCCGCTTTCCCTCGTCTCACCCGCTTCTTGTACTGCCGGGGTAATAAATATTTCCACCTTCACACGACGCCAGTTTCCTTGGTCCTCCCCCCTTAGACTTCGCGTGGATTAATAGCAACCGATTTTATTTGTTTGTCCTCTTTCCGAAGCTTCACCCCCTTCCAATTTGCAAAAACTTGCAGAAACTTAGTTCTTTTTAAGCCTTTTTTCCGGCGGAGCCGGCGCAGTGCTCGGCTGCGGTGGCTCAGCGTCCTGGCGCCGAGCGGCTGCCGGGACCCCGTCTCCCCCCGGTCCCACTCGCCCCCCTCGTCTGCCTGCAGGAGGGGCGGTTATGGGCAGCTGAAGGCAGGAGGGGTGCATGGAAGGTGTTGTGAAACCTCCAGTTGTTTAGAGAAATAGGAGTGTGGAAGATCTGAAAACTTGTAGTGATTGCATCTCTAAACCATGCTTACTTTCTGTGTCAGGAATCTAATACAAAAAAAACCCCAACAAACCCAAAACAAACGAACAAAACCAAACCAAAAAAACCCAGAACAACTAAATGCATAAATAGGCCCTCGTTCTGAAAAAGGCTTATGTATTCATTCGTTATAGTCGGAGGTTTTCTTGGTGAGTTGTTGTGGTCATGTTTCACCTGGGTGTTTTGCCAGTATCCTCTGGAATAACTTTGTTCTTCCTGTACACAGTTTCCCATTTGAAAAGAAAATTGTTCCTGTTCCTGTTTTCCTGAGCAGTTTCCTGTCCCTGACCTTTACAGTAACAGGATCAGTGCATGTTTCTTTGTTTTACTCTGGTTGTTAACAAAAAAGGCCAGTATATGAAGAGGCTCTTAAATGTATTTTAAAGTCAGTTGCCTTCTCTCAAGCCACTTTATTTTTTTTTTCTTTTTATAGATGCATAATCTGTGCATTGTTAGAAAAAAGATCTGTGGAAAATGCTGTGAAGGAATAGCAAATGATGTGAACCTGCAGTTGACAAGAATTGTATCAATAGACTTCTGTGGATCTCTGTGTGATACAGTGTGTATTACTGGAGTCTTGTTCTGTATACCAAAAAAGACTGCATTCTAACATAACATCTTTACTGATATGACCTAGAATTAAAGCTGCAAGAGATAAGATAGATTTAGTTTCTAAATTACAGTTACAATGAGAAGTCCTTATCTTAATGATTAAAAATAGTTACTGAAAACTCCTCTAACTGCAAAACCTGGCAAAGAAATGCACTTTGTACTGGGTGGTTTGGCTGATAGTTCCATTGTGCTGCTTTGTTTTTGTAGACAGTCTATTTGGAAGAAAGTAGCTAGGTAGAAACAGGAAGCCTCTTTGCTCAAAGGGAAGCCTTGAAAAGCTTTGTCAGTAAAGCTTTTTTTCACTTCTAATCAGCTACATTATTTGGGGAAGAGCCTTAGCTTGTGATTTTCCTGCAAATTTGGAAGGAAGAGATCATGAAAATTGACTTTTAACTTCTCACTAGCTTCAGCGTAGATTGTTTAACTCAAGTGTATAGGACACCTTAGCCTAGAGAAGAATGATTATCTCATGGTGTGGGCCTCATTAAACTTCTGTCTTGAGTGTTGTTTTAAACCTGTAAATATTCATGAAGTAGCTGTTTCTAAGTGGCAGTGGAACTCCTATAGTAACAACAAAATGGCATGCTGCTTTTTGTGGTTGATCATGTATTTGTTTACTGATACCAGAGGAGAAAGCATGGCTAGGGACACTGAGGTTCAAAGCCAAATTATATGAAGGCTATGGTACTTTGAAAGGGTTCTCACTTGGTTTATCTTGGAATTGTCCATTTGCTTTTTGTGTGATTAATTTCAGCCCCCCCTCCTATTTTTTTTCTTGCTTTCATTCTCTTTGCAGGTCGCAAAAGGCATGCTGTTCCTTTCTTATCTGTGATTTGGTTGTGCGGTGGAGAAGCTATAAGATTTCCAAATAGCTTCCATGTTAACGAAGTTTCTGTTTAGAAAATGCTTGCTAACTTGTCTAAGTTTCTTCTGACAAAATATAAATTAAATGTATGTTATGAATGGCAAATATGAAATATTTAAATACAGGAGGGCTTTCTGACTTCAGTGGCTTCTCTGTATATTCAAATGGAGAATATTTGTTTCAAGTTGAAATCTCTGATCTGAAGAAAAAGAAGCTGGAATTTTAACTTTCTTTGTGCACATACTAAAAGTTAATGCCTTGAATTAAACCCTCTTAATTCTAGAATGTAAAACATTCAAAGATCACACTGAGCTGTAACACCTGACATTACTGGGGTGTGGTGGAACACGTTCTAGGACTTGAAAACTTGCTGGGTGGCAGAGAATGAGAGTGTTTCCCTTCCTGTGAATATAGAGCACCTATGAACTCTGGGCACCGGGCTGAGGAGCAGCTTGTCTGTGCTGGTGGGGTGCTCATTTCCTCCTTGGATGTCCACAGTGCCTCAGAGTAGTAGAATGATTATTTGGTTCTCATTGTGCCAACCATATTATAATGTCTGGAGGACTCCCTCTATTCATTTCGTGGTCACTGAGTGGTCTCCTTTTAGCTGCCAGAGTTGCTTTCATCAATGAGAACAGCCAGGCTGAATCAGACAAAGCCAAGGTTGCATTTACAACACTACTCAGTGGTGAGTGCTATGTGAAGAATATTGCGGATGATTGTATGTATGTGCTGGTAGTCACCTGCAGTGCTCTCTCAGCAACCAGGTTTTTATAACTCAAGGACTTCCTGAACCCTAGGTAGCACTACAATATTAATAATCTTTTACGGACTTACCTACTTGCTAAATTTTCCAGTGCATTTTTTTTTTTATAAAAGGTGTCCATGATATACACAGCAAGAAGTTCTGCAAGTTAACTCTGCGTTAGGGGAAGAATCATCTCGTTATAAGTTTGTAATCAACAAATTGCTAATTTGCTGTCTGTGTCCTCTGCCACTATTAGGAGAGACCACAAACAGCTGTATGAAAGTCACTTTTGGCGACATGTATGAAAAAAGCCTATGTTAGATTTTCTGAAAAATGATATGTTTTGTGTTACTCCCATTTCATGGTTTCCTCCTTGCCCTAGTCAGTTTCTCTGCCTTCTTCCTTGTTTATCTGTTGTGCCACTTCTTACTTAATTTCACCTAAACTTCTCACTCATTTCTGTATTACATGTCTCTGTCTTTTGTAAAGCAGGTGCCATGTGAACATGTAGCTAAGCTGCCACCTACTCATTTCAACTGGTATTTATATTCCTGGGGTTTTTTTGTAATGGAAGAACACATGGAGGCACTTGAAAACAATCAGTAAGCAATAGATGTGGTAATCTATCAAGGACTGTCATTTGGGACAGGGTGTGTATATAATCTCATTGCCAGTTTGTTAGTTTGTGTCAAAGATCTGCAATATGCATTTGGTTTTTGCACAGAAGACAAAACATTAGATAGGCACGGAAGTCCAGATGTCTTTACTGATATCCATTAAATTTAACAGTGACAATTATAGAGGAAGCAGTAAAGACCCCGTTGGAATATCTGAGAGGAGAATATTAAGTCCTTCAACAGTGTACTATACCTTTGCAGACAAATAAGTCTGTATCTAAGATGAATTGGTGTAATTCTGGAAATGCGTGTCTTGCTCCTTGCTATTAAATCCAGGCTGTAATGGAAGCAAGTAGGTGTTTGTTCTAGCGTCACTGCTTGTGTCGTCTTACTTTCTGCTGTAATTACTGTACTGCTGTTCAGTCTGTTCTCTCTGCCCATGCTGTGATTTGTGAGCTTCTGTAACCCTGTTACAGACATTGAGCTGGGATAACTTTAGCAACTAGAATAGTGTGATGGTCAGCTTTTGTCAACCTACAGTGTTTTGACTGAAGGAGGCTAGGAGGGGTTCAGACAAGTAGTTGAGCTGGTTTGGGGGAAGCCTACTATTAAGAGAAGGGAGGATGTCCAAACATCTAGGGCTATAATTTCAGCCAAGAGAAAATGGGAGAATTTGTTCTTGTTTATTCATAAGTCCAAGCTCTAAAATACTTAGTTGTTGCCACAGAACATAATGCACAATAAAAGGGGAGAAAATGGAGTTTGTTATTGCCATTGCAAATTGGCCTGTAGGCCTCTCACCAGAAACTTGTTTTCTGGAAAACAAGTAAAGCAGGATACTGACCTGCATACCTGAAGGTCCTGGCCATTGAGTATCTTGGTTGTTGGATGCTTTGCCTGGCTTTCTTTCAGCTCAGGTGTCACTCAGAAATTTCACAGGTATGTACTTTTCAGGAAATGGACACGTTTGTGACATTTTGTAATTTGTTGGCATCAGGTAAACTTAAAATTTCTAGAGAGCTATGCTGTCTATGTGTGTCTGGACCACGAGGTTTTTTATTAGTCTTGTCTTCCATTTCTTGTCTGATACTCAGATTTTAGCTGCGCTAACTACTAACTCCTCTAGCAGCCATTTTAATTGCCATTTTAGCTATACTTCATAGAAATAAAAGAGCAAAGTTGGGGTCCTTTCTTTTAGCTTGGACCTGTAGTAGGGTGTAGCTGGAATCGCTTAATATGTTAATAGTTGTTTGAGTGCATGGGCACTCTGTGACCCATGGGCTGTGTAAAATAATCAGATTATAAGGAATTGTTGACTCTAGTTTCTCATATATGCAGGGCTGTGGCTTTCTGGGTTTTCATCATTCCCTGAGGACAATGTCTGTTTTGAAGATAATTTTTGAAGATAACACACTAAACTTTGTTGCAAAACTCTTAAAACCAAGCTGATGTTTGATTCAGACCACGAAGCATTTTTAAGAAGTTTCTACACATTGTCTCTTTCATATAGAGTCCCAACTGTTTGTGAAGGTATTTAACCCCATCCTTAATTTATCCTGGCTGAGAATGAAAGCTGTTTAAAAATACTGAAGGGCCACTGAAAGATTCATAGGCCAAGAGGTATCTTATTCAGCTGTCTACTTGTTGCGATTTAACTCTGCTGACAGCTGAGCCCTGCGCAGCCACTCACTGACTCCCCCCTGCCAGATGGTGAGAAAATTGGAAGGTTAGAAGTGAGAAAACTTGTGAGTCAAGATAAAGAGAATTTAATAGGTAAAGCAGAAGCTGCGTGCGCAGGCAATATATAATGAATTCATTCACTATGTCTCATCAGCAGGCAGGTGTTCAGCCATCCCCAGGAAAGCAGGGCTCCATCACATGTAACAGTTACTTGGGAAGACAAATGCTGTAACATCCTCCCCGTCCTCCTTCTTCCCCACAGCTTTTGTTGCTGAGCATGGTGTTACATGGTATGGAATATGCCTCTGGTCAGTTGGGATCAGCTGTCCTGGCTGCATCCCCTCCCAGCTTCTTGTGCACCCCAGCCTACTCTCTGGAAGGGCAGTCAAAACAGAAGATCTTCACAGTGTATATGCACAGCTCAGCAATAACTAAAACATCCCTGTGTTGTCAACACTGTTTTGGTCACAAATCCAAACCATGAAACTATAGAAGCCATTGTGAAGAAAATTAACTCTATCCCAGCCAAAACCAGTACACAGCTGAAAGGGGTGCAGGTGCTGAAAGGAGAGACATACCTGTAATCATCCACGAAACTAAACTTTAGTATCTGCTGTTCTTAGAACTTGAGATTTATACCAAATGTAAATTTATTTTATCTTTATAAAACAAGTAACACACAGACAGAGCTTTTGTTTCACCGGAAATCTTCCTGTAAGAGTTGCTTCCAGACTTGTGTCTTATACCAGCTGTGTGAATAAGCTTTGCTTATTGAGCTTTCTGAGGTGCCCCTAAGGTCTGTTTGAGTCCTCTCCTTTTGCAAGTATTCTCCGGTTGTATATACCAGTTGGAGAAAGCCGTCTGTAACTGGTACACTAATGACAGCTATGAAGCCTAGTGTCCAGTGCAGAGTTCTTGGCTTGCTTTAGCAGTGCCAATGGACAGGGTCTTTCCCAGCTCAGTAACAGAAAGAACTCCATAATCTTACCAGGACTTGGTGGCATATATTTATAGCTATTCCTAGGAAAAATCTGTTCCTTTCTTCAAAGTGGGACAGCTTTCTATTGGCCTTCAGTTAACTTGTTGCTTTAGGCCCGTAAATATTTGGGGTTTTGTATTATGCCATACATTGATCATGTTTAAGTGTTCAAGGTGCATTTTGCATCTGGTAGGGTTTCTTTTTGTGATTAGAAGCCAGGTATAGTCAAAAGTACCCATCAGTAACCAAAATAGCTGCCTCAGATAAAACTGAGAAGATAGGCTGAGAGAATAACTTGAAGATGTGAGTATTCTGCAAGCACTCTTTTCCAGCATTCATTAATCAAGAGCACAATTGAGGGATAAAGTGTAAAACCCTCTGCTCAGTGCAACAAGAGTTCAGGAAGGCTTTTGTTCCCTGTGCCTGGCTATATTACAGCTGTTTTTCATGGAGGTGAATTGACAAGCATGAACTACATGCCATGCCATTCTGCATCTGTGGTAGCATGGGTTCCCCACTGTATCCTAAACTTCAGATCTATCAAAATGTGAGTTGCTGTTCGAAGTTGTGTAGCAGAAAAGTGGTTTTAAATGAGTATCTGTAAGGTTTTCATGAAGAATTGCTTTTGCTGATAAAACTTTAAACTGCTTGAACCTCACAGGGAAATCAAGTGTTTCTGTGCTCTGCTGTTCTAGCTGAAGTCCAAGATCTTGAACTCGCAGGTCTATGCAGCACGACCTGGAGAGACAAACCGTTTCTTCTACAATATGCTACTCCTGAGTTCTGAGATCACTTAAAACTGTTGACTACTATGTGTGACACATACTAGCTATACTGTCATTTGTAGAATAATGAAGCATGTCAAGCGATGAGGCTTTCTTAAATTTCCTAGTTAATTTCATTTCAATTAGCTGCAAGTCTTGTGGTACAATGTCATGGTTTAACCCCAGCCAGCAACTAAGCACCAGCAGCCACTTGCTTCCTCCCTCCCCCTCCCAGTGGGGTGGGGAGGAGAATCGGGAAAAAAAAGTGAAACTCATAGGTTGAGATAAGAACAGTTTAATAACTAAAGTAAGTGAAAATACCATGCTAACAATAACAATAATAAAATACAATAACAAGAATAATAATTATAATGAAAAGGAATATAAAAAAGAATAAAACCCAAGAAAAGACAAGTGATGCACAATGCAGTTACCAGTCACTGACCAATGTCCAAGCAGTGAGCAGAAATCGTGCCCCCTCCCCGGCCAACTCCTCCCAGTTGATATAGTGAGCATGATGTTCTATGGTATGGAATATCCCTTTGGCTAATCAGGTCAGCTGTCCCTCCCAGCTTCTTGGGCACTTCCTCGCTGGCAGAGCATGGGGAACTGAAAAATCCTTGGCTTATGATGAGTGCTACTTAGCAACAACGGAAACATCAGTGTGTTATCAACATTATTCTCACATGAAATCCAAAACACGCTGTACCAGCTACTAAGCAGAAAATTAACTCTATCCTAGCTGAAACCAGGACGTACGACTTGAGGATCATGCTTCACAGAGTCAACAAATACATCATTATTACCCCAGAGCACTCTGTTCTCTGTGGAATCATTTTGGCATTGGCTTAGTGTGAGATCAGAAGCATATATGTGACTAGTGGATTGGTTTCTTGTAAGGTTGTAAACTACTACCCACATACAGTTCCTGAGTGTTTCTGCTTTGTCTTTCTTTGCAGGCTTTGGGGCAAAAATCCAACAAGCAGTTTGAGAGGCTGTTCCTTTTGTTGCTCATCACTTTGGTTTGTTTATTTGTTTCCCCACATTATATGTGAGCTTTTCAGAGCGGCAGCCTTTGGCAAAGGGAAGGGGATATAACCTCTTCTGTCATTTGAAGTAAGCGGTTTCATTGTTGCAACCATAATCTGGTTTAGAGGAATATAAATTTTGTGATATTCTTGTATTTGCTTTCATCTTCCTTCTGTCTTCAGCAGGGAAAACCTTGAACTAACACCTTTCCAGATTGAGAGCCCCTGGATTTCATACATCCTCTGAAAAACTATTTTGTACTGTCTCTGGCAGGATTTTTGCTGTTTCTTGCTTACTTCCTGTGTACCAGAATTTCAGGTGACTGAGGTCTGCGTAGATGTGGGGCCAGGATGTTGCTCTGTGGTGCTTGAAGTAAAGCAGCAGTGCCATACTCCCTGTCAGGACATACACTGTTCTTGGAGAGCCAGCTATAAGGAAGGCTTCTCCCTTAGAACTGATGCCTCTTCTACATTCATGAATGTGAAAATACAATCTGAACAGACTTCTTCAGTGGCTTTCCATTATTTTTCAGACTTTTTAAAATCTTTTGTAGCTTGTGGCATTTGTTGAAGTGTAGCCTGAAACATTTACTATCTGCTTTGAATTCTGATTCTGAACTTAAACTATGACAACTCTATGCAAAAACCAGGCAAGTAGTGACACAATTTGCAGGTGCTCCTTTTAAAGTGCATGCATTCATGAATGAATATGCTGTTGTTGAAGACTCTTTAGCTAGCTATCTTGGATGAAATTGTGAGAAGCAAGTCTTGCAAATTTTCTAGTAATACAGCAGTAAACATAGTTGATCCTTATTCAACAAGGATTTTCTAACTGAAGCGTTGTTCTTCAGTTAGATGTGTACTTATTTTAAGAGTAAACTATACATTTGGTAGCCCAGCTCCAGTATTGCTTTAATTTTCCTGAGTGCCTTCAAGTATTTATCTTTTTCATAGGGCAAGTTCTAGTCTTTAGTGAATTAAAGGAACTGTATCTGCAAGCGTAGCTTCCGTGTTCTCTCTTCCTAGCTTCCAATGTGACCCTCTGGCAATAATCCGCAAACTCAACCTGTTTCAAAGCTATCAAAATTTCTTCTGGCTGCACACAGCCTTGAATTATTTGGATGGCATTAATGTATTCTTTTATTCTCTGAAGAACTCATGTAGAGCACTTGAGATTTCTTTATTAATTTTTTTCCATGTAAAAATCCAGATTTAAATCTGAGCCTTTCCAAAAGGAACTTAAATTACATTCAGCAATACTAATAAACTTATTCTATATATTTTTGTAGCATCTTTTGTTTCATGTTAGTTAAACCTGAGGAAATGGGTGACTTATTTTCTCTTTGACAAAGAAATGAAAAGAGCTGTTGAGTAGCTCATATTTTTTGTTCATTGTTACCATGCTGGGAGTAGGAAATGGAAGTAGCTGACAGGGTGTCCTGTTTTTCACTAAAACAGGACCAATTCTCCTTTCAGTAGATTTTCCTTCCATTAAGTTTCTTCTAAGTACCTGCACTTTCTGAAGTTGACTACATGGTTTTCAGACAGTGTCTGCTTTTAAAATTGATAAGGCTTGATGTTTATAGTTGTTACTAAGGTAAAGGTGGGATTGGTATGCAGAAAGACCCGTGTTTGTACTTACTCGTGTGGGAACCGAAGTCACTGCTGGCTCATTTATGGTCCACAAGTGAAGAGACCTAAAAGGGTCATAGCTGCAGGAAGAACAGAACAGGACAGGTGACCAAAAACTCACCAGCAAGATATTCCATCCCATATACCTCATACTCAGTGTAAAGCTAAGGGATTACAGGGGTCAGGCCTTTATTTCGTGGCTGGCATCCCTGTGGGACTCTGCTTGTTATCCTGCCTCCAATCCAGTCCTTGCATTCCTGAATCCAGTTCCTGTTGGCTGCTGAGTCCAGTCCGGGATGTCCTGGCGCCCACTATGCCGCATCAGTGGTGTGAGCCAGTGGGGCTTGAGATTCCATGATCATCACTGGAAAGCTCAGTATTGGGTTTTTATATTTTTATTTCCATTAGTAGTAGTATTAGTATCAATATTATTGTACTTCTTTTTCATTGTTACTGTTTTATTAAAGTTGTTTCAAATTTCCAACCTTTCCCTTTTCTCCTTTCTCTTCTGCGGTGGAAGCGGTTAACAGAGAGCACCTGTCTTCTGCTTTAATTGCCAGCCCAGCCTCAAATGGTGACACAGGTTTCCTTTCTGTACATCCTGCTTTGTTTCTTTGCAATGAAAGAATGTTTTTTGCAGTAATTCTTACATGCTGACATATGGCAACTGGTTCTCTGCTAACTATTTCACTTTTTTTTTTTTTTTAAACAGTCAAGTCCTTCATCTCCAGAGCCAGCAAGTCTGCCTGCGGAAGACCTCAGCACAAACTCCAGTGGTCCAAAGCCAGCAGAAATCATGCTAGATGATGACAGAGAAGACCTCTTTGCTGGTAATTGCTCTTTTCTTCTAATATGTCTGCATAAACTCTTTTGCTCTTGACCTGAAAGAAACGTGCTTTTCTGGGAAGGAGGGTTAAAATATTTTTAATTTGACAACGATGTACATGTTTTTTCTTGTGGTACTTGTAATGTTAGTTAAGTTTGTTTACTAAATACAGGTTTCACAGTGGCATTTACTGTCCCTGCATAGTGTGGCAGTATTAGCTGGTTAGTAACATGTTCTGCTGACAACAATAATAGTATTTATCATTGTGTAATTAACAATATTGAAATCTGTTTGTGTGTAAAAACATGACTTAAGTGGCATCCTTGTTTTTTTCTTAATAACCATACATAAGCAGTCTCATCTTTATTTCAATTATAAAGCAAGATAATTTGGATTGTATTGCAAGCTGGAGGATATTTCCTTTTTCTTAAGACTGTATTGTTGTAATGAAAAGGTGACAAACTGGCATATGAGTCCAGGTGTATTATTTCACTAGTGCATGATTCTGTCTGATACTTGACAGTACTGCATGTTTTGGAGGAAGATGTGTGGAAGTTCTAATAAGTAATCAGTCAATAGACAACACATTTCTAATGCTTCATTAATCCATCACTACTTTGTTGTTGGTTTTCAACTGTCCTAACATGGCTAATGGTTGCTGTCAATCACAGGTGTAGGAGCATTAACTATTCGAGAAAGGAGGTGTAATATTTGGAGTATATTCTATATGTCAAAATATGGTTTTGAATGCTGCTTCTCAATACTAACACTTTTCCTATTACTACATATTGAGCAAGTCATTTAACAGTCTGCTTTGAATGCATTCCTCATCTCATCTTCATTGATTCCCTGATGTAATCGTTTGAAAAGAAGCTTTATAGCCTTTAGTTCTAGGCTGTTTTGTACAGATATGCATATATACGTGCCCATTACCTTTGTTCTGAACTTACTAAATTTCTGTTTGCATATATCTGAACTTTCATTTGCTCATGACACTGTTAGAATGTACTGACTAGTTTACTAACTCTCTGAAATTGAGAGGGGTAATCTTACTACTTTTGTATTTATATTGCCTGATCTTGTGACTTACAAAGACCAGCAGTGCCTTAGCAATGAAGCTTTCTAGTACTAGTAATTTGGTTATTTAACTTCAGTATATAAAGCTGGCTTTTTATAACCATAGAGACATCTGGAATGGATATTTTAGGAAAGCCAGTTCTCCTTTGGATAATATTTATAAAAAAGGTGACTAGGGTAAATATTGAGGGGAACCAGACAGAAGGAACAAATATTAGCAGCCAGGTTGTTTCAACTGAAATGGATGCTGTAAGGAAAACACACAGAAGTGATTTGATGAGTTTGAGTTTTGCTGTGGAAGACATTCTCTGAACTGCATGCAGCACTGAACTGAAAGCGTCTAACACAACTAAGACTGGTCTTTAAAAGGTCTGTTTATATACAGATTGAGGCTAGTACAAACTCTCAAATAGAGGGGGGAAAAAACAAGAGTGATTTATGGAGCCCAAGACAGAGTATGACATCTTTCACAGTATCCTGTTCTAAGCAGGAAGTTTGTGTAATACAGTTGTACCCTAGTGATAAACAGTCTTTGTGTCACTGTCAGCATAGGCGTTCTCAAAAATGACATCTAATTTGGGTTTCAGTTCTATGCACTCAAAAGTAAACCAGTTTTTTCTTAGAACTGTTTTGCAAGACAATGCTGTTAATCCATCTGATTATCTTTCTGGTACTGATTTGCAATTAATAGAAACAATGTGAGAAGGCAACACGAGATACCTGTTTTCTTGCTTCCAGCATGATTGCATAGGCCTGGCTTTCTATGAAAGCAGACTTCATTTACAAGTGAGTGTGGCTGGGGTTTTTTTCTTCAACATGTTCAAATTACAAAGAAACCTGTCTTAGCACGTCTTAGAGGAATGTTTAACTGCAGAGGAAGACAATGCAATTCCGCAGCTTTCTAACTTACGTTGTTCATTCATATTGAATTATTAGACACTATAAAATCCAGGTAAAGGAAATCCCATGGAGGAACTCTGATGCTTTGGGGGCATAAACAATTCTAGTTTTGCAGACTTATTTGCAAAAAATGTGTTGGTATGCCTCTCTAGCTATTGTAGGCTTGGTAAATATTTTTCATTAATCCATCTACTAATGCAGCCTAATAGAAAAGGAGGGAGGGAGAACAAATCATATGATTTCCTGTGCTACTTTAATGCAGTTCAGAACTGGGGACTTTTTTTTTAGGCTATACTTAAAACCTCTTTGCTGATGTGTTTCTGCGGCAGCTACAGGATGTTATGTGCAATAAAATATTTTAGATATTCATTACCTTATACCTGGTGACTCATAAGCCAACTAGTAAAACTTAGTTTCAAAGGTGGAAGAAAATGAGTTTTCCAGCTGTTGGAGACCAGTAAATTTTGCTGCTGCATTCATTAGTATTGTGGTTCTTGGTTCTCTAAAAAAGCAAACTGTCTTAAGCACTTGAGCACTTTCACCCTTAGAATAAAAGTAATTGTGTTGATTATTTGGCCAAAAAAAAGAATTCCTTTATCTTGCCTTGTAAAGCTCTTACATGTGGAGACCATAATGGTCAGTGCTCAAATCAGGTAGTATTAAGAGTATCTTGAGGGGCTTTGGGATGTGTCTTAAAATCTGGCTGTCCATAAGCTTCTACTGTAGAGTGAAGAACTAGATATTGAATTAATCTTCCAAAATACTAGCCTAAAGTTCTGTGTATAGCTGCAGAAACATGCAATGGACAGCATGTGCAGGACATAGCTGTCTGTACTTTCTGCCTCTAGTGCTCATAGATGGTTAGCAAGTCTGTGAAATTGTATCAGTGATCTCTCACCATTTTTTGAAAAAATAGAAAATTGAAATTTTTCCTCTCCTGTAGTCTGCTAAGACTACTTTTTATATTCTTCTGGTTTTTCAGCTCTGAAAGGTGTTTGGGAATGGATCATCTTATGCAAGCATCTAGCTGCTGTGTCCTGGGGGAAAATCAACACAGAGCTGGGGTGGTGGGGGGTGATGCATGTTTTTATTGGGCTTTCGTTTTGTTTTTCTTCAGGTCATGTTAGGTTTGTGTTGGGCTTTTTTCCTGAGAGTTGATACAGAAATTCTCAACCAGGCAAGACGTACTTTAAGCCCAGCTGAACAGCAAAAGTTCCTAGCTGACGATGTCTGTCAGGCTGTTGTCATGTGGTGTGTCTAATCAGAACAGTTCAGTGCAGATGCCTTGCTGCTTTTTCGAAGCTGGTTGTTCAGTTCTAGGTCTCTTCTGCAAGAAACAAATGCACAAAAGCATGTGAACATACAGTTCTGAAGTCAGAAGAAGACCTTATTAGTGGCTAACTGTTCTGTTAAAACTATTTCTGTTCTCATTAACGTTATCCTTAGTACTCCTGGTATAACAGTAAGAGTCATGGCTATGGCTATGACTTAGGTGTAGTAGTTCTCCCAGTCAGTTCTGTAAGGATACTTGTCTCTGAAATATTGGTACACCTGGATAAGCCTTTTTTAATAATGTATCCTCTGTTCTGGACAACAGTTTGTACTTCAGTTTACTTCCCCATTTGTGTGATCACCTGAGTAAACTTTTGAAGATAAGAAGCCAATTTAGACACTCAAACCGGTCAAAATGTTAGAGTTCTGATATTTAGAAGTGTGACCAGTAAAAATAACTTACTCATCTGAAGTGAGCTACTAGAGAGGAATTGCAAACTTGCACTTTCAAAGATGATGTTTGACAAATACTGCTGGTGAACAGTAAAGAACAAGAGCTTTCTAATGCTAAGATTGACCCCCATGCTTGAATGCTGATAGAAACTTGGTGTAGTTGGCTGTAGAATGTTAATTAAGCGTAAATAGTTGTCTTCTGCAGCAGGATGAGATGTTTTCATGTTCTTTTCAAGTTAAACATCTTGACAGTGATCCATAACAAAGACTGTTTATAGATTGTAAGGTAGGTATTTATGTGTAGAAGTCTTATAGCATTAGATTGGTGGGAGTGCTTAATATGTGCTGATAACTGCTATAGCTGATGGCTGATGTGAGTGTTGGATCTCAATGTTTTCCTCCTAAAAGTTGGGCAGAGCGGTGGCCTCTCTTTATGCAAGAAGAGCTTATGCTTTTGAGAACTTCCCAGGAAAGCAAGACATCTAGATTTCATTTTTCATGCAAATCCTAATACAGAATATTTTAAAAACAAAACAACACCCCCCCAAAACTACAACCTAATACCTAGGATTTGGGGAGAAAAATCTAAAATGAGTAAATCAAGCAAATGTTTCTGAAAGTGCCATAGTTCCTACTCTGAAACCTACCAAATTCATCTTTCCCTGAAAACAGACAAACAAACCAACCAACCTACCAACCAACCAACCTACAAACAGAAGAATTAACAATGAAACTTTTAAATCTAGACCATGTAATCTGATTTCTCAAATTGAAAGAATGTATGTAAGAAGCATAAATGCCAGAGTTCATCAGAACGAATCTATTTCTTGGGAAACAGATCTTCAGTTCATGTACTACTCAAAGACTACTTTTCTGAGGGGAAGAAATAGCTAGGAAGTGTAAGAGCCTGCTGTTATATAAAGCTAATACTCCTTTTTCCCTTCAGAATATTTTAATACTTTTGTTTGAAACAAAAAGTACAACATCCTTCTCTGTGCCCTGTTCTGTCCTATTGCCCCCTTCCACTATCTTTTCCATTCCGCTCTTCTAGATTTACATAATATCTGGGATGCATGCAGACTTGGGGGTGAGAGATAACGAAAGGGAGGATGGCATAAATTCTTTCTTCTTGCTAAAAGAATTGACCTGCTGCTGTCAAACAAACAGATGTTATTTTCTCTGGGTAAGTTCCTCCAGGTAAACAGAAGAAGAGGGCTAGTAGGCAGCACCTTAAAAAATTTGCTCATGCCCAACCAACTTGGGATTGCTCAGCTTTAGAGATAGTGGTGTGGATGAAGTCTAATGTTGCTGGTCTTGCTGAAAGGAAACTTTGCCTTTCCAACTGTTTGTTCTTGCTGCTTTCTGTTTTACAGAAATAGTGCATGAGCTTAGCAGTAGTTTCAGCTATCTGCTGAACAGTAGCAGGGGACTAATCCTAGTTGGAGTTCGTGTGATACACAACCTAGATCAGTTCATGATACTAATGGGTGTGTGGATACACACCTGAAAAAGAGGAGTGCTGGGAAGGAGTGTGCTTCTGTTTTATCTGATAGCATTGCTGGTTTGTTACACCGAATTCACACTTTTTTCATGAAGTCATACTTTTACAGTAACAGGAGTGTTTTCTTAGCTGATGAAAGTGAGAAATCTGTGTGCTTTGAATTGTTTCATGACTTGTTTTATAAACCTGTATAAAATTTGAAGGCACAGAGAAGTACTTAGTGGTGATTAATGATTTCTTT